>NC_057415.1:0-300000 GCF_019320065.1 Cervus canadensis | reverse complement strand
AGCTTTGACCAATTGAGGTTTTTCAGAAGTAGCCTGCAAAACCTCATACCCTGGAAAGAACTGGGCCCACTTTCCCTTTCTTTCCCCTCCAAAAGTCTAGGATATTTTACCTTCAAAGAGGTAAAGAAATCACTGAGGTTTCTTAGCTTTGACTTTCTCAGCTGCTAATTCATTCTCCTAGTTTAGAAATATGCTTTCACTGTTATGAGTTGCTTTAATTCTTATGCATAGCAACTTCATTTAAGCATGTGAAAGTATGTCATTAAATGCATGGGGACATGTCTTCAAATTACCAAAGGAAAATGCCAGTAGACTGAAGGAATAGTTGGGTCTTGGGGGCCCTATGTTCTCCATTCCAGAGCCTGCTCTGTAGCACAGCGAATTCCAAGCAGAAGCTCAATAAGCCTCAGCAAGAAAGATGAAAACTTCTTTATTCCCCCAGTGGTTTGTGAAGACAGTGAGCCAACCCACATGAGAGGTAGTGCCCAGAAAGAGAGAGATTTATTGGAAGAGTCAAGCATAAGTGTCAATATGAGAAATATTTGAAGCATTGAATCCCATGCCTGGTCCTATATCAAGGAGAGTAAGGATTTTTTTTTTTTTTTAAATTTTTTAATGCTGGGTCTTTGTTACTGTGCATGGGCTACTTAGAGAGTAGCAGTTGCAGTGTGCAGGCTTGTCATTGCGGTGGTTTCTTTTGTTGCAGAGCACGGGCTCTAGGACATGTGGGCCCAGCAGTTTTGGCTCACGAGCTTAGCTGTTCCACAACATGGGATCTTCCTGGATGAGAGATCAAACCGATGTCTCCTGCATTGGCTGGTGGATGTTTACCTCTGAGTCACCAGCATAGCCCCCTGGGTCTTTTATTTTTGGAGTATAGTTGCTTTATATTATTGTATTGGTTCTGGGTCTTACTTGCAGCATGTGGACTCCCAACTGTAGCATGTGGGATCTAATTCCTTGGTGGTGGTTTAGTCACTAAGTTGTGTCTGACTGTTGCGACCCCATGGACTGTAGCCCGCCAGGTTCCTCTGTCCATGGGATTCTCCAGGCAAGAATACTGGAGTGGGTTGCCATTTTCTTCCCCAGGGGATCTTCCCGACATAGGGATTGAACCCAGGTCTCCTGCATCGCAGGCGGATTCTTTGCTGACTGAGCTACCGGAGAAACCCTGAGGCTTAGAGGAAATAGCATCCCAACAGGATTCTTAACTCCCTGTTTTGCCACATTTAAGGTGGAGGTGAGGGTGAGGCAAGTGAGGCTTTTGACTAAGGTGAAAAACGTAAAGAAGTGCTAAAAAAAAAACAACCCCATAATCAAGATGTTAATATTAATACAATAAATAATGTTTATATTAATATGATTAATATTGATACATCTAGGTTCATACACTAATATTAATCATATTGATATAAATATTAATATTTTAACAAAACAGCTTTAAAAATTAACTCACAAAAACATACAATGAATCAGAACATAGAATTTTAATAGAGCCACAGTGTTTGTTTTGTGACCTTGCATTCTTTTTTTTTTTCTTTTTTTTTTTTTTTGTGACCTTGCATTCTTACAGAACGGGAACAGTTTTCTTTTTTTTTTAAAGCTTATTTATTTATTTTTGGCTGTGCTGGGTCTTTGTTGCTGTGTAGTCTTTTCTCTAGTCCCAGCACATGCTGCAAGTAAGACCCAGAACCAATACAATAATATAAATAATAGGGCTACGCTCTAGCTGAGGTGTCCAGGCTTCTCATGGCCAAGGCTTCTCTAGTTGAGCATGGGCTCAGGGCACTCAGGCTTCAGTAGCTGCAGCACGTGACTCAGTAGTTGTGGCCCCCGAGATCTAGAGCGCAGGGTCAGTAGCTATAGTGCAGGGGCTTAGCTGCTCTGCAGTGTGTGGGGGTCTTCCTGGACCAAGGATCCGACCTTGTCTCCTATATTGGCAGGAGCACTCTTTATCACTGAACCACCAGGGAAGCCCTGAACAGTTGTTTTTAATCACCTCTCTGTTCCTAGTCTCCTATCAGGGGAGCTTCTGAGGGTTGACATCGAGCTGAGAATAGGCTGAGCCGCACACAGTTTAAAAAGAATTACTATGATGATTTTTTAATCTTTTGGCAGGGCTGTGAGGCGTGTGGGATCTTAGTTCCTCAACTAGGGATCAGACCTGTGTCTGCTGAATTGAAAGTGTGGCGTGGTAACCACTAGACGACCAGGGAAGTCCCTATCAACCTTTATAGACAGTCATTTTTTTTTTTAAACTGGGAGAGTTTTTGTTAACTTTACATGTGATTCCAAATACGAGAGCATATTTTGATAAGTAGACATGGGGGCATGTAGTTTTCCTTTTGCCTCAGCTCCAATATGGCTTGCCACAGCACAGCCCTGGCCAAGTTGGGAAGGAAGAGGGGACTTATGGACAAGGAAGAGCTTGAGCAAAGGTTCAGTTCAGTTCAGTCGCTCAGTCGTGTCCGACTCTTTGCATCCCCATGAACCGCAGCATGCCAGGCCTCCCTGTCCATCACCAACTCCTGGAAGTTACCCAAACTCATGTCTAGTGAGTCAGTGATGCCATCCAACCATCTCATCCTCTGCCGTCCCCTTCTCCTCCTGCCCTCAGTCTTTCCCAGCATCAGGGTCTTTTCAAATGAGTCAGCTCTTCGCATCAGGTGGCCAAAGTATTGGAGTTTCAGCTTCAACATTAGTCCTCCCAATGAATATTCAGGACTGATCTCCTTTAGGATGGACTGGCTTGATCTCCTTGCAGCCCAAGTGACTCTCAAGAGTCTTCTCCAACACCACAGTTCAAGAGCATCAATTCTTCAGTGCTCAGCTTTCTTTATAGTCCAGCTCTCACATCCATACATGATCACTGGAAAAACCATAGCTTTGACTAGATGGACCTTTGCTGGAAAAGTAATGTCTCTGCTTTTTAATATGCTGTCTAGGTTGGCAACCCACTCCAGTGTTCTTGCCTGGAGAATCCCAGGGACGGGGGAGATGGTGGGCTGCCATCTATGGGGTCGCACAGAGTCGGACATGACTGAAGCGACTTAGCAGCAGCAGCAGCAGATTGGTTGTAACTTTTCTTCCAAGAAGCAAGCATCTTTTAATTTCATGGCTGCAGTCACCATCTGCAGTGATTTTGGAGCCCCCCAAAATAAAGTCAGCCACTGTTTCCCCACCTATTTGCCATGAAGTGATAGGATGCCATGATCTTAGTTTTCTGAATGTTGAGCTTTAAGCCAACTTTTTCAGTCTCCTGTTTCACTTTCATCAAGAGGTTCTTCAGTTCTTCACTTTCTGCCATAAGGGTGGTGTCATCTGCATATCTGAGCAAAGGTAGGAGGCACCAAACTGTGTTCAGACCCACAGCTGGTGGGGTGGGTGGTGGGGGTGGAAAGAAGTTATAAATATCATGTATGAGAAATGGTAATAAGAGAGAGAGCTGAAAAGTTTAGAAAGCGGAGAGGTTGTGGAGGGCTTCCTATACTATCCTGAAGTACAACAATATCTATTGTCGGCACTTAAGGGACCATCGAATACTTCTGAGCACAGTCTTTGGGGCCAATTACTTGAGGGAAAGGAAGGCGCACTAGTCGGAGGGAATGAAGCAAGAAGCAGAATCACCAGAGGGCAGCCCTTGCAGGGACCTGGAAGAGTAAGCGAGCACTCCAACCCTGCTGAGGTCCTCCGCAGTAACAAGCTGCATGTTAATAATACACCTTCTGTGAATTATATCTGACAAGTTAACATCCACCTGAGGGCAGGAAGTGAACTGTGATCCTGTTTCCTAATGAGGATACAACAGCCCCACTGAACACATCACTTATCTAACACGTCCACACACTTCCCTTCATCAGCTGCTGAATTTCTAGGCGGAGGTGGAGTGAGGTCCTGGAGGCTGGTCCCTCCTTCTTGTTCTTCTTAGAACTAATCAGGACACATTTCAGAGAAAGAGTCAGAAGCCCATCTCAGATGTAGGGGAGGACTGGGAAATCAGTTCTCAGAAATGTTTTCTGGCTTTTTTTCCTTTCCCATATAATAGTGAGTGTACTAAGAAAAGATAAAGCCTTTGCAAAATGTGGACTGATTGGGGGAGAGACCTTATTTTATAAAATGCATATTTTTTATTTTACGAAATGCATATTTTGTTGTTGCTATTGTTCACTTGCTCAGTCGTGTCTGACTATTTGTGACCCCGTGAATGGCAGCATGCCAGGCTTCCCTGTCCTTCAGTATCTCCCAGAGTTTGCTCAAACTCATGTCCATTGAGTCAGTGATGTCATCCAACCATCTCATCCTCTGTTGCCCCCTTCTCCTCCTGCCCTCAATCTTTCCTATCACCAGGGTCTTTTCCAGTGAGTTGGCTCTTTGCATCAGGTGGCCAAAGTATTGGAGTTTCAACTTCAGCACCAGTCCTTCCAATAAATATTCAGAGTTGATTTCCTTTAGGATTGACTGGTTTGATCTCTTTGAAGTCCAAGGGACTCTCAAGGGTCTTCTCCAGCACCACAGTTTGAAAAGAAGAATTCTTTGGCACTCAGCCTTCTTTATGGTCCAATTCTCACATCCATACATGACTACTGGAAAAACCATAGGTTTGACTAGATGAACCTTTGTTGGCAAAGTGATGTATCCACTTTTTAATGTGCTGTCTAGGTTTGTAATCCCATTACCCATGAGCCTGTGCTCTGTAACAAGAGAAGCCACCACAGTGAGAAGCCCTAGAACCACAACTAGAGAGTAGACCCTGCTCCCCAAAACTATAGAGAAGCCCATGCGGCAGTGAAGACCTAGCACAGCCAAAAATAAATAGATAAAATTATTAAAAATTTTTCAACTATTTTCAAAAGGCTTACTTCTGTAAATGTAGATAAATCTTTCTTCAAGTGGCCTGAAAAGTGAAGTTGAATTTAAATGAGACTCATTCATATTTTGAACGTCAAACCCCTTGGGGATGCTGAGTTGTTTAAGATCTTAATCTCCAGGACAGTGAGCTATCCTGTTGGGAAGGTAGAAAGTAATATAAGAGAAGAAAATTATCCAGCAAAAGACTTGAAATATTACCTGTCCTAGTCAACTCAACAAAATACTATAAACCAGGTGGCTTAAATAGCAGATGGTTATTTTCTCATGGTTCTAGAGGCTGGAAGTCTGAGATCAGGGTGCCAGCATGGTTGGGTTCTGATGGTTGGTTTGCTATCTCTTGCTATCTCTCCTTGTTCTCACATGGCCTTTCCTTGGTGCCTGTCTGTGTGCAAGGAGAGAGAGAGACAGAGAGAATGCTCTGGTGTCTTCTCTTGTATCTTATCAGACCAAGGCACCTGCCTTCATGAACCCATCAAACCTTAATTATTTCCCCAAGGCTCCATCTGCACATACCATCACACACAGTTAAACTCCAACATCTGAATTTTGGAGGGACACAAAACATTCACTCCATAACATTATTGAGGGTCGCAATTGTGGGAGATTAATTGATTAAAATGAAATATACAGAAAATTCCTGAAGCAGTTCAAAGACTGGAGAGACCCCTTTGGCACTCCCAAGAAGGAACTGATGTCCAACTGTGCAGAGAAGCTAATAAATCAACACCTTGAGCACAGTAACCGGTGACAGAGGGACCGGAAGTTCACTTCATGCTGAGCGGAAGTGGGAGCTACGGACCCACGTGGCCTGTGTTATGAGAAACCTCAAAAGAGCTGCCTCTCATACTCCTTGGTAATAGGGAGAGAGGCCCAATGCCAATGCAGATCCAGGAGGAATACTTTGTCCCAGCTCTGTAGGACTGATGGCGGGGCAGCAGGTGGGAGGCAGGGAGGTGAGGAGGCTGCAGGACTGCCCTAAACTTGAGAGACCCAGAGCCTGAACCAGGCATTTCTCTTGCCAAGTTGCCACTGGCAATTCCTGGCCCAGAGTTAGAAGCTTGCACAATCTAGTGGAGTGTGCAGATGCTCAAGGGACTCTTTAAAAGTTTCTGTCTTATTTGGACCAAGGAAATACTAGCGCCTCAGGGGCAGTGCCAAGAAGAGTCCTCCAGCCCAAAGACACCATGAGTGAACACCTCAAGGTGTTAGAGACATACCATCCTGATGAATTATACTGAATAAGAGGGCTTACCATGGGATCACAAAATCAAAGCACTCACTGGTAAAAATCTATTTACTGTGTATTAGGGAGCACAAAGACACAATGGCATTCGTATGCCTTCTCCTGTATCCACGTTGGAAGTGGACTATAGAGAGAATAGGGAATAGGTCTGGTTTTGTAAGACTCACTTTTCCACTATAAAAAAACAGTGGAAAAAACCCAACAATAACAACAGATATTCACTTTCTACCCCAACCGGATATTACTGGATAGTTCTCTGAAAATCATTTCACAATTCACACTGCTGGGCCAAATGATCCTCGAGTATATGACCATTCCTCCCCCGAGAGCCCTGGTAAAGGAATTTCATGAAGCTACAGACAAATCCTTTTGGGTGAAAGAGGACATGATAAAAACTGTATCAGCCAGACTCTGTACACCATTCCGTAAGCCCAAATCTAGAAAAGTCCAGCCAACAGCAAGCAGTATCTGCTTTGATTGATCCAACAAGGCTGTCACTTCAGAGCTCAGGTGTGGTCCGGATGCCGTCATTCCTGCCTCTAGTCCAGTGGTTCCTGGAGAGTGAGGTCTAAGGTTGAGTTGGCCTTGCTCCGCAGGGCCACAGGACCAGAGATTGGCTGGCAGGCCACCTGGCTGGAAACTGGGTCTCTCAGACCAGTAACATTATAATATGTGTCAAGTTGTGTCCAGACAAGCAGCGGGTTCTGTTTCTGGCCATCTCTGCTGAAGCGTCTTCATCCACACAGCACATTCAGTCTTGGGGAGGGAGAGACGGCACATTCTGGCAACCACTTGCCTACTTGTGGGTCTGAGACAGCGTTATACCACAGAAAGGTCCCCTCTGGTCTTGGGAGAGATGAAAATTTAGTGTAGGATATACAGGTGAAAGCCTCTAATGGTCACTAATAATAATAGTGTCATCTTAAATTTATGTGGCACCTTGCAGCATATAGAACTCTCATTTGATCCTCTATGAACAAGATGGGTATTATTCACTCCACTTTGTAGGTGGAGACACAAACCTGTGAGGTTCAATGTCATGCTCGTGTCATTTAACTAGTGGATGGCAGAGTCAGAATGAAAACACAGGTCTCCTGACTTCTGCCCACAGGACTTTCTTTGTTTTCTTTGTTTTTATTTTGGCTTGCTAGGCCTTCATTGTGGGCTTTTTATTGAGGCACAAGGGCTTTCTCTAGTTGTGGCGAGCACGGGCTTCTCTTTCTCTAGAGTAAGCATGCTCAGGAGTTGTGACTGGTGGGCTTAGTTGCCCCGAGGCATGTGGGATCTTAGTCCCCCAACCAGGGATTGAACAGATGTCCCTTGCATTAGAACTCAGATTCTTAACCACTGGAACACCAGGGAAGTCCTTGTCACAGGACTTCCTGAACAGTTAAAAAAAAAAGGCTTTGAAAACTGAACCTAGTTCGTTTTCTGAGCAGGTGATCTGTAAAAATAGTGGTAATAATAGTCACTTATAATAAATGTTTTACCTGACTTTTAACTAGTTGACAATCATCACTTATGTCTAAAGCCAATAAACACCAGATTTTCTGCTCTTTCCAATGCAGGCTGGGGAGGGAGGGAAAAAGAGAAATACTATGTTAAATTGTAGCCAAGCTCTTTCATTCCTTCACTCTTCTACTTGCTGTCACAATTATCCATGAGCTCCCATATGTTTACCCCAGATATTCAAAACATATCTGGAATCATTCTGAACTCATTTACCTGAATAAAGCTGATTTACACACCCCCCTCAAGACTGCACAGTCTGGAGGAAGAAGGGGCTGACAGGCAAAATGTGAAGCCATGTTTTCATTTCTCTTATTAGGCTTCTTGTGGGCTCAGTGGTAAAGAATCTGCCAGCCAAGGTAGGAGCCACAGGAGATGCGGGTCCAGTCCCTGGGTTGGGAAGATGTCCCTGGCATAGAACATGGAAACCCACTCCAGTATTCTTGCCTGGGAAATCCCATGGAGAGAAGAGCCTGGCGGACTCGTCCATGGAGTTGAAAAGAGTAGGACACGACTAATCGACTGAGCCCACACACTGAGTTCATGGGTTTTGTTTCTTTTACAAGTTCTCTGCAGAGAGGCTCTGTTCCATCTCCAGCCTGGAAATACAATTCTAGCAACACATACTTTAGGATGAATTTCTAGCAAACAAACCATAGATATTCTAGATCATCACAATAACACTTTATTTGGGGAGGGGGGATATCTATTTTTGGGGTGCTTCCCAGGTGGTACTTATTTAACTTATCTGCAGAATACATCATGAGAAATGCTGAGCTGGATGTCAAGCCAAGCATTGACAAGATTGCCAAGCTGGAATCAAGATTGCTGGAAGAAATATCAATAACCTCAGACACACAGATGACACCACCCTAATAACAGAAAGCGAAGAGGAAGTAAAGAGCCTCTTGAAGGTGAAAGAGTAGAGTGAAAAAAGCTAGTTTAAAACTCAACATTCAAAAAACTAAGATCATGGCATCTGGTTCCATCACTTCATGGCAAACAGATGGAGAAACAAAGAAAACAGTGACAGACTATTTTCTTGGGCTCCAGAATCACTGCAGATGGTGACTGCAGCCATGAAATTAAAAGACGTTTACTCCTTGGAAGAAAAGCTATGACAAACCTAGACGGCATATTAAAACACAGAGAGATTATTTTGCCTTCAAAGGTCCATGTAGTCAAAGCTATGGTTTTTCCAGTAGTCATGTGTGGATGTGAGAGTTGGACTATAAAGAAATCTTAGCACTGAAGAATTGATGCCTTCAAATTGTGTGGTATTGGAGAAGACTCTTGAGAGTCCCTTGGACTGCAAGGAGATCAAACCAGTCAATCCTAAAGGAAATCAGTCCTGAATATCCATTGGAAGGGCTGATGCTGAAGCTGAAACTCCAATGTTTTGGCCACCTGATATGAAGGGCTGACTCACTGGAAAAGACCCTGATGCTGGAAAAAAATTGAAGGCAGGAAGAGAAGGGGATGACAGAGGACGAGATGGTTGGATGGCATCACCGACTCAATGGACATGAGTCTGAGCAAGCTCGGGAAGATGAAGGACAGGGAAGCCAGGTGTGCTGCAGTCCACTGGGTCGTGAAGAGTTGGATACAGCTGAGAGACTGAACAACAACAAAGGTGGCACTAGCAGTAAAGAACCTGCCAATTCAGGAGACATGAGACCCGGGTTTGACCCCTGGGTGGGGAAGACCCCCTGCAGGGGGCACAGCAACCCACTCCAGTGTTCTTGCTTGGAGAATCCCATGGACAGAGAACCCTGGTGGGCTACAGTTCAAAGGGTCGAAAAGAGTTAGACACAACTGAAATGACTTAGCACACATGCACACATCTTTTTTTTTTTTTTTTAATAAGAATCTACAATGGAAAGAACCTCATAAAATCTTCAAGTCATTCTACCTGTGGACCAGATTCTGTCTTAAATCATGTGACTCTCTTCTCTTGAGTTTTTTTTTTTTTTATCATGGGCACATACATATGTGCATGTTCGTGCATGTATAAACACAATTTTAGAAAACCTAACAAACATTTCTGAGCTTTGTTGGGAATGTGGGTCAAAGCATGGAAATGAAGTTCTAGCGGATTCTACTAAGTAAATGGAATTAGAGTCAGTGATGGGCAGAGCTGTATGAGAGCTTGCAGGCCAACCAGTCCAGTGCTTGCTAGCCTCTCAACAGGACAGTCACAAAGTCTGCATACATGCTTACTTCCCCCTGCCCCTGCACACATACTTACTTGTCTCTCTGTGTAGCTTTGGCTCCTTGCTGGGGAAGGACCTTGTAAGGGAATCTTGTTGTCAGATTGGGCAGCATCTTTTCTGTAGTCCTCCTGTACTCAGCCCTGACTACCCTCAATTCCCGCTTCTGCTTTGGGCTAAAAGTGGAGCTAGTTTTATGCATGAGATGCCTTCTGTTCAACAGTGATAGGAGAGGTGCTAGAAGAGCCCTGCAGTACTGTTCCCCTCTTATTTGCTGATCTTAGAAATTCCTTAGCAGATATAAGCTTCTGTCCAGGAAACGGAGACACATGGGGAGAGGCAATGGAAAAAGAACAACAAACTTGGAAGACTTGGATTTTAGTCCTCATTTGATGCTTCGCTATTTATCACTTGCCTTTTCTGAGAATCATTTAACTCTCCCAGTGAGAGGTTTTGCTCACCTAAAAGGAGGACAATAAGCTTGCTGTAGATGTCCCAGGAGCTGCTTTGATGGTTTAATGACCTAACTAACATGTGTGAAGCTGCTGTGGTATGTGAGGAGGTGTCTTCATCATGAGAGCTGATGATCAAATACACTCGTTCCCCAAAGAGAAAACATATTGATATTAAAGATGATCAAAACCGATTATTCCAAATCTCATATTTAGGAAATTGGATGCTGATTGTTGTACTCAGACATATATTTGAAACCTATCTTAGAAATTTTAAAAAACCTTTTGACTCAGATTTCCCTGGTGGTGCAAGGGGTAAGAATACCTCTGCCAATGCAATCCCTAGTCTGGGAAGATTTCACATGCCATGGAGCAGCTAAACCTGTGCATCACAATTTCTGAGCCTGTGCTCTAGAGCCCTCAGGTCACAGCTACTGAAGCCCGTGCACCTAGAGTCTGTGCTCCGAAACCTCAGGAGCCTCAGCAATGAGAAGCCTGTGCACCACGACAAAGAGCAGCCCCCACTCTCCACAACTAGAGGAAGTCCATGTGAAGCAATGGAGACCCAGTTCAACCAAAAATATAAAAATAAAATAAATAAAGAAAGAAAAAATAATTTAAAAAATCTTTTGACTTGTTTTAAGAGCATAAAGCATGGGTTGCGGTTTTCTTCTCCAGGGGATCGTCTCTCCAGGTATTGAACTCGAGTCTCCTACATTGCCGGCAGTCTTTACCTACCGAGCCACCAGGAAAGCCCTGTATATTTCATAGGTATCATCTATAAAAAGTGCAGTATGGTTGATCCTTTGCTCCTGAATCCCATGAAACCTAGATGACAGGCCAAGAAAAGACCAGAGCAAATTCCCCTTGGCTTTTGGCTTCACGGTCCTCATGTTTATGTTTGTGGGGTGCCAGGTAATATTCAAGTTTTAATCCCTCCACTAAGATGCTCCAAAGGGAAGCAAACTGTACCAGTTAGGGATCAACCAGGAGATAGAAATCACTGTTCAAAATCACATGAACAGGAAAAGTTAAAATAAAGAGTAATTAATTATAATTATAACAGGGCATTGAAATTATGGGGACTTGGTTAGTAAGGAGGAAAGACAGACCTAAAGAATATGGGATTCACAGATAATGGAGAACAGGCACTACCCCTAGGGCTGAGATCCAGACCTCTTGGATGGCACAGTCATGGCTGACTGGATGGTCCTGAAGTTGCTCGATTACCTGTCCTTACTGGAAGTCTGCCCTCTGGGATTCTGGAAACAGCTATTCACAGGGAGGTGAAAGTGAAAGTGAAGCTGTTAGTTGCTCAGTTGAGTCCGACTCTTTTCGACCCCGTGGGTTGTAGCCCACCAGGGTCCTCTGTCATGGAATTCTCCAGGCCAGAATACTGGAATGGGTTGCCACGCCCTTCTCCAGGGATCGAACTCAGGGGTTCAGTACTTCGACCCAGGGGTCGAACCCAGGTCTCCTGCATTGCAGATGAGTTCTTTACCACTGAGCCACTAGGGTGAGTCACTGGGGTGTGCCACATCTCAAAACTCACTGCAAAGCTTTCCGAGGATCACAGTTGATCACTGAGTCCTCTAGGAGCTGGAGGCAGCAGAGGATGCTCACTGTGGGAGTCGGATGTTGGACAGACCATGCAGTACCTGCGCCTGGAAAAGGGAGTGCTCTGGGACCAAGGAGAGAAAAACTCCTTCCTCTGTCAGTGTCCCTGTGGCATCCTCTACTAACAAAGGTTAACATCGCGCCAGCTGGTGGAGGAGAAATATTTGTAGGATCCAGGTCCATTTACACAGAGCAATGAGGGTGGATTTTGAGCCAAGGCTATAAGTTGATAACTGACACAGACCTTGGCATGTTACAAGAAGCATGGGGCTCTAGACCCAGGACTGTGACTGACTAGACATGGGGCCCCAGGAATGTCCCTATCTCCAAGCCTCAAATTCCATGACTACAGAATGGGATCCTATATACTCATATCCCAAGGTCAATGTGAGGATTAAATAAGATAGAGGGTGGGAATTTTGTGTCATTAGTAAAAAAAAAAAGAGTGAAAGCAACATTCACATGATGGATTAAAATGATGGGTTCTGTGTTGGACTGCCTGAATCCCTGCTGTCTACTCACCAGCTGGGTGACCATGAGCAATCCATTTACCTCTGAGCTGTTATTCCTTATGTGTTATGATGACAGCTACCTCATCACCCCATTATCTTGAGGAGTCAATGAGATAATACACTCAGGATGTTTGCACACACTAAGTGCAACATAAATGTTGTTGCTGTTATTTACTCATATTTTTAGTTACTTCAAATAAAATGTTGAATTGCTAAGCTGTGTCTGACTCTGCGACCCCACGGACTCCAGCCTGCCAGGCTTCTCTGTCCATGGGATTTCCCATGCAAGAATACTAGAGTGGGTTGCCCTTTTCTTCTCCAGGGAATCTTCCTGACAAGGATCAAACCTGTGTCTCCTCCATTGGCAAACAAATTCTTTACTGTCTGAGCCACCGGGGAAGCCCTCATATAAAAACTTATATGTTTATTTCCCCCTTATTATCTATTCACTTACTTTTATTTATCAAGTGCCTACTATTTGCAGGCATTATGTTGAGTGTTGCTTTAGAGGCCAGGAATAGAGACCACTCAGAAAAGTGGGAGGTATGATGTTTTCAGGGATGTGGTTCCTTGGAAGGAAATGCTGTTCATTTTTCTCAAGAGAAGAAAAGCCACCGGTATTCACTTGAATTATGGCCTTTCTAAAATCAACCCGATGTGGTTTCCCTAATTCTGAGCATTTAAAACTCTAAACAAACTTTAATTTTCATAGAAATTTTTGCAGAAGAATTTCTCAAAACACTTTCTGGATGACAGGATTGAGGTCTTTCTGCGTCTTTGTTTTAATTAAAATGTCGTATGATGTATGCTGTGCTGTGTTTAGTTGCTCAGTCTGACTCTTTAGTTGCTTGTCTGACTCTTTGTGACTCCATGGACTGTAGTCTGCCATTCTCCTCTGTCTATGGAGATTCTCCAGGCAAGAATACTGGAGTGTGTTGCCATGCCCTGCTCCAGGGGATCTTCCCAATTTAGGGATTGAACCCAGGTCTCTCGCATTGCAGGCAGATTGTTCCCTGTCTGAGCCACCAGGGAAGCCCAAGAATACTGGAGTGGGTAGCCTATCCCTTTTCAAGGGATCTTCCCAACCTAGGAATCGAACCGGGGTCTCCTGCATTGCAGGCGGATTCTTTACCAGCTGAGATACCAGGGAAGCCCAGTGTGATGTATATAAACCACTAGATAGCAATTCCTTTGCAAGGAAGTGGTGTGAGAGCCAACCCAGGATCCTGTAGGCGTCACTGACTCTTCTGCTTTTGCACAGCTGACGCTGGGAGGGGAGGCCAACGGAGCCTACACTAAGGGCACACGCAGAGCCCTCTGTGCCCGCACTGGGCTCCTAAATTGTTTCCCTGATTGTAGGCTTTTTGCCTTTCCAACCTTTTAGTGAAAGGATTCTCAGCCTTGGCACTACTGATATTTGGGGCCAGATCATTCTTTGTTGTGGGAGCTTCCTCTGCCTTGTAGGGTATGGAGCAGCATTTCTTGGCCAATACTCACTAGATTCCAGAAGCACCTTCCTCTCCCCTCGGACAAACAAAAATGTCTCCAGAAGTTGTCAATGTCCTCTGGGGGCAAAATCACCCCTGGCTGAGGACCACTGATAGCCCTAAAGAATCTTCCTGAAGCAAGTCTTTTGCCAGCGTGAAAAAAGTGCACAGTCTTGGTTCTCAAGACTCTTCAACAACCTGAGTCCTCCTACAACCCCCAGTCTTACTTACTCTCCCCTGGACTCCAAACAGTAGATCTGCCCAGGTTCCCAGAGTGCTTCACAGCTCTTCAATCTCCCCACTTTCCTGCCTCAAATTTCTATTTCTCTCCTCTGCAACCACTGAAGGAAGATTTGAGTAAGTGGAAAGATGTAACCTGGTTTTGGGTAGAAAGATTCAATATTGTAAAGAGATCAGGTCTCTCTTAAATAATTTATAACTAATATGTTTCTGGTAAAGGAAGTATTTTGAAAAGTTGGCTAGTTTTTTCCAAATTTTAGTATAGAAAATAAATGTGTGAGAGCAACTAGAAAATTTTAGAGAATATTGAGGTACAAATTCTACTAGTTATTAAAATATAAAATAAACTAATTAAAAGAATCATGATGTGTTGTATAATTACAGATGAATTAATAAAATAATAAAATAGATATTCCAAAAATATGATCAAGTATAAGCATGAATTTAATATATAATGAAGAAGGCATTTCAAACCATTGAATGATGGATTAGCTCATAGATCATTTACAGGCAACAAGCTAGCCATCTGAAAAAAATAAATATCTACTTGATTTTTACCTTAAATTATTTCCCAGGTAGTTCATAAATGTAAACATGGAAAAACCTGTAGATATCTAAGAAAAAATGGGATTGTTTATTAGGAATTTGTAAGTAAGAAGCAAAACCCAGGAACCATGAGAGAAAAATATTGGTATTTGACTGTATTTACTAAAAGTTGTGCATCACCAAAATCACCGTTTAAAAAAAGATAAAAATAACCAACTGTGATATTTGTAAGACATGTGGTTGAACAGAGTGTTAATTTCTTTTCTAAAAAATATATTTATTTTTAATTGAGGGATAATTGTTTCACAATATTGTGTTGGCTTCTGCCATATATCAACATGAATTAAATTCTTATAAAGAAGAGTTTATGATTAAATAAGAATTGAATCAAATAGAAAAATGACCAATAGGCATGAATCAGAGGACACAAGGAAGTAAAAATCTCAGAATAGTTTCAAAATCAGCTTTATTACAAAAACAATAAAGGAAAACAATGAGGCTCCATTTTTGTCTATCAAAATGTCAAAGGTCAAAAATTGTTACTAAGTGTAATTTTTGGAGTGTAGGGAACTAGCACACTCTAACAACTTCAAGGGAGAACAATTTGTTTGGAAACATCTTTCAAAATTTCATGCACGTATTCAGTTCTTCCATTTACAGAAACTTACCCTACAGATAAGATATACATGCACTATACATGCAATACGTTCATACAATACTTGCAAAGACAACAGTGCCAGGGTAGTCTCTGAAGGACTGTGTGTGTGTGTGTGTGTGTGTGTGTGTGTGTGTGCTCAGTCGTGTCCCACTCTTTGCCACCCTGTGGACTCCTGCCAGGCCCCTCTGTCCCTGGAGATTCTCTGGGCAAGAATACTGGAGTGGGTTGCCATTTCTTCCTGAGAGGGTAACAGGCAGGAAGGCCAGTGGTCTCCAAATGGAGGAAAGAGGTTGCAAGTGCCAGATATTTTTATCTCTCTTAAACGGCAGAAGGAAACAAACCAGTGATATGTTTTTCCTTCTCTATACAAATTTAAAAGGTTTCTCTTAAAATGCAGTGTTGCCATGACACCTGGTTTCACCTAAAGCTAACTACTCTCAAACCTTGAGTTAACCAATACATTTCTTTTTCTTATGGAAATGTTGTCTTAAGCTATGTTAATGTACCCCAGACTCTATCTTCAAGTTGGTTCCGCCAAACGGCCTAACCTACTTACTCAGATATTGTTCCCTAATCTATGTAAATGAAACTATTTATTGGTCATCTGCCCTTCTACAAGATTCAAGTCAATCATTTTACGGCCAGGGATGAATTATCTGGTGCCATTCTAAAAAGACATTTCTTTCTTTTCATTAACAGACTGTGAGTGACTATATAACTTACAGCTAAAGACTAGGAGGCGGGTACTCTTTTGCCCCCTTCTGATGCCTATGTCAGAAGCTTTCTCTATCTCTTTTATACTTTAATAAAACTATTACACAAAAGCTCTGAGCGATCCAGCCTCATCTCTGGCCCTGGATTGAATTTGTCTCATCCGGAGGCCAAGAATCCCGAATCTTATTGTTCAGCAACAACCTTTCATTCCTCCAGGAGATCTTCCTAACCCAGGGATTGAACCTGTGACTTCCGAGTCTCTTTAAAATAGTAAAATTTTTCTCATCAGACAAAATTTAAAAAGAAGAAACAGAGAGCTTTGATAAAGCGCTTTGTGACTGCTTTTGCCCACAGCACTCTCTCTGCATCTCCGACATTTCTTTTTGCTAGATATTTTGTTCATGGTGCATTCACTTCTATCTCTCAATTTTAGTAATCAAGAGTCCTCTGTGATTGCACATATAATCACTTATACATCTCTATTCTCCCCTAGTAAACTGTTGAATGTCTTTAATTCCTTTCCATTCTCTATGATACTGATGTAGAGTCTTAAAAATAATTCCTCAAATGACAGGTTTAGATAATCAAATACTTTACAATGCTAGGTACTTGGAACTGAAAAGTAGAATATCAAAGAAAAATAGAATAACAGTCATGGAAACCATCTCATCACTTTTTTTCCCAAACTTTAACCTTTTATTTTGTTTTAGGGTATAGATGATTAACAATGTTGTCGTGGTATCAGGCCATACATACGTCTCCCTCAAATACCCCCCATCTAGGCTGGCACAGAACATTGAGCAGAGTTCCACTTGCCATACAATATGTCATTACTGGTTACCCTTATTGAATATAGGAGTGTCATCACTCTTTTAGAAGTGATTTTTATTTCCATACAACTTCCATCTCATCACTTTGCAGATAAAATATGAGCCCCAGACGAAAGAAATGGGTCACCCCAACTTACTCAACTAATTAGTGGTAGGGTTGAGACTAGGAACTAGATCTCAAACCACAACATTAGCTATAGCAAGCCAATCTCTACTCCAAGAAGATAAAGACAAATAATTTAAAAGTAATAAGTAACAAAATAATTTTAAAAGGATTTTTTTTTGGTACAGCTGTAAGTACTAATAGAAAAGCAATCTTCTTATATTTCTTTCATTTTCCTCAGCTCACAGAGTACTTCTGTTATCTCACTGTTTCCCAAATTTATCTTGTGATAAGAATTATGTAATTCTCTGAAAAGAACAGGAATCTGGGTAATCACAATTTTTTTTTTCTGAATAAGCAACTCAAGTAATTCTTGTAATTAAGAACTCTTACAAAATCCTGTTTACTTCACCCTTGAAGTAAGCCTGTAAAATATGTATGGATGAGGAACCTGAGGCTCACTGGGTTTAGGTGACTGTCCCTTAATCACAGAGTGATATTTCTGAGCCCCAACATTTCTTTTCATTGTTGAATATTGTTTATTGGGGGGACACTACATCTTTTACAATTTGTTAATTGAAATATATTTGATTCACAATGTTGTGTTGATCTCAGGTGTACTGCAAATTGATTCAGTTATACATCAGTTCAGTTCAGTTCAGTCCTTCAGTTGTGTCTGACTCCTTGCTACCCCACGGACTGCAGCATGCCAGGCTTCCCTGTCCAACACCAACTACCTGAAATTGCTCAAACTCATGTCCATTGAGACAGTGATGCCATCAAACCATCTCATCCTCTGTCATCCCCTTCTCCTCCCACCTTCAATCTTTCCCAGCATCGGGGTCGTTTCCAATGAGTCAATTCTTCACATTGGGAGGCCAAAGTATTTGAGTTTCAGCTTCCAATGAATATTCACGACTGATTTTCTTTAGGATGGACTGGTTGGATCTCCTTGCAGTCCGAGGGACTCTCAAGAGTCTTCTCCAACATCACAATTCAAAAGCATCAATTCTTCGGCGCTCAGCTTTCTTTATAGTCCAACTCTCATGTCCATACATGACTACTGGAAAAACCACAGCTTTGACTAGATGGACCTTTGTTGGCAAAGTAATGTCTCTGCTTTTTAATATGCTATCTAGGTTAGTCATAGCTTTTCTTCCAAGGAGTTATACATATATATACATATTCTTTTAAAAAATCTTGTCTTATAGGATATTAAATATAGTTTTGTCTGCTATATAGTAGGTCCTTGTTGGTTATCTATTTTATATATGGTAATATGTACATTTGGGGCTTCCCAGGTAGTGTTAGTAGTAAAGAACCTGCCTGCTAATGCAGGAGACATAAGAGATGTGGGTGGGATCCTTGGATGGGAAGATCCCCTGGAGGAGGGCTTGGCAACCCACTCCAGTATTCTTGCCTGGAGAACCCCATGGACAGAGGAGCCTGGTGGGCTCTAGCCCATAGGGTGGCGAAGAGTCAGACATAACTGAAGCGACTTAGCACGCATGCACAGTATGTATATTTTAATCCCAAACTCCTGCTATATTTCTTCCCCCATCTTTCCCTCTTGGCATCCACAAGTCTGTTTTTTATATCTGTGATCCTATCTGTTTTGTAAGTAAATTCATTTGTATCATTTTTTAAGATTCCACATACAAGTGATATCATATGGTATTTGTCTTTGTCTAGCTGACTTACTCCATTTAATATGATAATCTCTTGGTTTATCTGTGTTGCTGCAAATGGCTTTATTTCATTCTTTTTAATGGATGAGTAATATTCCATTGTTTATATATACCACATCTTCTTTATCCGTTTACCTTTTGATGAACATCCATTCCTTTTAAAAAATTTATTTATTTTGGCTATGCTGGGTTTTAGTTTTGGCATGCAGGATCTTTGATCTTTGTAGTGGCAAGTGAGATCTTTAGTTGAGGCATGCGGGATCCAGTTCCCCAGCCACGGATTGATCCCAGGACCCCTGCATTGAGAGGGCAGAGTCTTAGCCACTGGACCACCAGGGAAGTTCCCAACATTTCTTTTACTAATAATATATCTTTATCTCTTTCATAATCTAACTCATGATCATTATTCACTTCTGCAATTAGAAAGGAAATATTAGAATCCTAATTAAAGTTGTCACTCATAACTGTACCACTGTGTACAAGCCCATTCTTTAAGTCATGAGGAAGGAAAACAACTGGGGGTGGATATGGAGCAGAATATAAATGATTACATAAATTCCACCCAGCTCTTCCCATTTTAAAATAAAAATACGGAAGGAAAAGGAGAAGAGTAAAGTTTTGCAAGTCAATAAGCTAATTCTGGCCTGTCACTGAATTGCTGTAGGAAGCTTTTTTCTCATCTAGAAGACCTTTTCTAAGGCATTGTAGGAGGGGGAAGTAATTGCATGAATCATGCTGCCAAGTCTTATGAGGAAAAAAAATAACAAATAATATAAAGAGAAAAGAGGAAGTAGTGCCTTGAACCTACACATGCCAGTCAGAAATTGGGAGAGAGAAGTTACAGGCTAAACTCGATCAGGATTCCTTGGACTGGAGGAAACTCCTCACTATTCATTTCTTCAAAGACCCTTTCTGGGTCTTTCCTCCCCAATTGCAATGAAGAAAAGTGAAAGTGAAAGTGTTAGTCACTCAGTTGTGTCAGACTCTTTGTGACCCCATGGACTGTAGCCCACCAGGCTCCTCTGTCCAACCCAACCCAGGGATCAAACACAGGTCTCCTACATTGCAGGCAGATTCTTTACTGTCTAAGCCATATTTGATACTTAAGTATTTAGTATTGAACTATGGTGTTGGAGAAGACTCTTGAGAGTCCCTTGGACTGCAAGGAGATCCAACCAGTCCATCCTAAAGGAGATCAGTCCTGGGTGTTCATTGGAAGGACTGATGCTGAAGCTGAAACTCCAATACTTTGGCCACCTCATGTGAACAGTTGACTCATTGGAAAAGACCCTGATGCTGGGAGGGATTGGGGGCAGGAGGAGAAGGGGATGACAGAGGATGAGATGGCTGGATGGCTTCACCGACTCGACGGGCATGAGTTTGAGTAAACTCTGGGAGTTGGTGATGGACAGGGAGGCCTGGCGTGCTGCGATTCATGGGGTCGCAAAGAGTCGGACACGACTGAGCCACTGAACTGAAGAATCTTAGGAAATTAGCCATTTCTTTTTTTTAATTTAAGCATTTTTTTTTTTTTTTGAAGTATAGTTGATTTACAATGTAGTGTTAGTTTCAGGCGTACAGCAAAGTGACTCAGTTTATATATATATGTACATACACACAGATGTATGTCAGTCAGTCAGTTCAGTTCAGTTGCTCAGTCGTGTCTGCCTCTCTGCGACCCCATGAATTGCAGCATACCAGGCCTCCCTGTCCATCACCAACTCCCAGAGTTTACTCAAACTCATGCCCATCGAGTCGGTGATGCCATCCAGCCATCTCATCCTCTGCCGTCCCCTTCTCCTCCTGCCCCCAATCCCTCCCAGCATCAGGGTCTTTTCCACTGAATCACATCTTCGCATTAGGTGGTCAAAGTACTGGAGTTTCAGCTTCAGCATCAGTCCTTCCAATGAACAGCCAGGACTGATCTCCTTTAGGATGGACTGGTTGGATCTTCTTACAGTCCAAGGGACTCTCAAGAGTCTTCTCCAACACCACAGTTCAAAAAGCATCAATTTTTCAGCGCTCAGCTTTCTTCACTGTCCAACTTTCACATCCATACATGACCACTGGAAAAACCATAGCCTTGACTAGACGAACTTTGTTGGCAAAGTAATGTCTCTGCTTTTTAATATGTATGTATATATACATAAATACATAAATCTTTATAAGTATGTATATATATACATATATGTACCTTTATATGTATGTATTTTTTCAGATTCTTTTTCCTTGTAGATTATTATAAGATACTGAGTCTAGTTCCCTGTACTATACAGTAAGTCTTTGTTGGTTATCTTTTTTATATATGTAGTAGTGAGAGGGTAACAGGCAGGAAGGCCAGGGGTCTCCAAATGGAGGAAATAGGCTGCAAGTGTCGGACATTTTTATCTCTCTTAAGCAGCAGGAGGAAGCAAACTAGGGATATTTTTCCTTCTCTATACACATTTAAAAGGAGGTTTCCTTTAAAATACTGTGTTGCCATGACACCTGGTTTCACCTGAAGCTAACTGTTTTCAAACCTTGAGTTAACCAATACATTTTTCTTATGGAAATGTTTGTCTTAAGCTATGTTAATGTGCTATGCATTTACCCCAGACTCTGTCTTCAAGTCGGTTTGCCAAATGGCTTAGAACCTACTTAACAAGCCAGTAAGTTATACTCTGATATTGTTCCCCTAATCTATGTAAATGAAACTATTTGTATGGTAATCTGCCCTTCTACAAGATTCAAGTCAATCATTTTATGGCCTGGGGTGAATCATCTGGTGCCAAGATTATCCCAAAATGCATTTTATGGATGAGGGTCCTGGTGCCATTCTGAGTTTTAAGACATTCCTTTCTTTTCATTAACAGATTGCTAGTAACTATATAACATCCAGCTGAAGACTTGCAGGGGGATACTCTTTCTGCCCCCTTCTGATGCATATGTCAGAAGCTTTCTCTATCTCCTTTATACTTTAATAAAACTTTATTGCACAAAAGCTCTGAGCGATCCAGCCTCGTCTCTGGCCCCGGATTGAATTCGTCTCCTCCGGAGGCCAAGAATCCCGGCATCTTATGGTTCAGCAATAACCTTTCAGTAGTATGTATCTGTTAATCCCAATCTCCTAATTTATCTTTCCCCTCTGGAAATAAACCATTTCTGAAGGCCTGATTTTATTTTAATACCTGAGGATCCACGCCTTTAAGCACCAAAATATGGACACATTCTACCCGTATTGGATGTATGTATATATGCGTGCATATGTGCTCAGTCATGTCTGACTCTTTGTCACCCTAGGGACTGTAGCCTGCCAGATTCCTCTGCCCATGGGATTCTCCAGGCAAGAATACTGGAGTGGGTTGCCAATTCTTACTCCAGGGTGATCTTACTGACCCAGGGATCGAACCCACATTTCTTGCAATTCCTAGATTGACAGGTGGATTCTTTTACCACTGAGCTGCCTGGTTTTGGATAGAAACTAGCTTAAAATATATCATATTTGCAGCCTTTTGTACAGACTACATGGAGCATACTCAACTTTCCCCCCATGACTAAGAGTCATCACCAGAAATATCAGTCCTTTTGGGTGGCTGTGTCAACACTGATTCCTTCAGGGCCTAAGGAAGTACATTGAAATTATGGAGATGATCTTTCTTTTTTATGTTCCAATCAAATGGTATTTACAAAAACAAACAGTGGGCCAGATTTGATAAACGAGTTATAGTTTGCCTATTTCTGCTTCAGAAGATCAAAGAGATTCTTTTTATCCTTGACATTTTGAAATTTCCTAATGAACAGTCTACCAGTTGTTCCTAATTTCATTGATTATGCTTGACCACCTGGTGAACAGTTCAGTTCTGATACTCATAGCCTTCACATCTGATAAATTCCTTCTATTTTGATGTATGGCAAAAACCATCACAAATTATTCTTCAATTAGAATGAATTTTAAAAAGTCAAATCCAATAGCTAACAAATCAAATCCAATAGCTTTTTTGTTGTTTTTTATACAACAAAAAAGAGAGAAAGAAAGTAAGAGGAATACTGAAGAAATCAGGGAGGTCCAGTTGATATTGGATAATTAATGGAACTTCTAGAAAATGGAGATGATCTTTTTGTCCCTAGACTAAAATTAAATGACCTTAAGTTGATATAACTATTTTTTAAGTTTTTGGGGATTTTCTTGAGTTGATGATTTCAGTATCTAATGTCTTGAATCATTAGCAATTTTTTCACATGTTTCTTTTCTGTAGCTACCTTGAAAACTCCTAGAAAATAAAGACTATGCACTGACTCTTGAGATACAGAAGTTGTGAGAGTAAATGTGCATGGTTTAAGCTGCTAAATTTGTGGTATTTTTGTGCAACTGTAGAAAATGTATACATTTTATTAAGTGTCTCCTTAATAAAAAGCAAGTTCCATGAGGCCAGAGATCTCTTCTGATTATGTTCTCTGATATATCCCAAATTCTTAGAACAGGTACATAGTAGGTCTTCCATAAATATTTATTGAGTGGATGCAGGAAGAAATAAGCCTATTGGAAAGGCTTCAGTCTTGATTAAGGATACTTGAACAATTAAGCAAAAAAGAAAAAAAAACAAAAACAAAAACCTCAAACGAGAGAAAGGTGCAAATATTCAGGCAAATTTACTGTTACCTTCGTTCTTCTAGAACATAAATACTCTGGACACAACTGTAATTATATCTAGAATAAGTTTGCTGAGTGATGGTGTAAATGTGGAGTTCCAAGATGGGCTTAATTTATAAAATTTAACTCCATGTAGGAATATGTCAAAATGATAGCATCTGTTGAGTGATGGCATTGTTACCTACATACCGTATTTTTGTAGGCAGCTAACTTTTAGCTTGTTATGACACCATCTTAGAACTTTGAAAATTTTAAAAATCAAGGTAACTAAAATTGTATCAAGTTATGCCCTAAAAGTATAGATTTGTTACACAAGTGCACAAATTTTGGGTCTTGTTCTGTTTTACTTTATGTTTAGTCAATTATACATTGTGAATGAGCTAGTTTTAGAGACTGAGGCTGACAATTAGTTTTTGTAAGGAACTCTATGGAATTGAGCTTTTTGGTTTTTGTTTAAAACATTTTAAAAGCTAAAAAACATGTTCCAGAGGATAAACAGAACATATTTTCGACTTGGTGAGAAAATATACCAAAGAAGCCCGGTTGTTTATGTGTGTGTGTGATTATGTGTGCACGCATGCAAGTATGTGTGAATATTTATATATATTTATATATAGTTCGTGCATGTGAACCCTTGTCCCAGGACACTCCATTTATGGTTAATTTCCACTCATATGACATTTCCAAATAGTGTGTGATGTTATTATAAACTGATTTAGAGCAGGACATCACCAGAGGCCCTCAGAGTCTCAGCGTCATTGCTAGGAAATGTGGTTGGAAAAAAACACGTCGTACTGGGGCCCTCCAGGCGTTATTATCCAGAGGAAATCCAGCTCAAAAGATATTTACAGAAGCTTTAGAAAGAAAAATTGTCACAAATGGTTATGTGAGGGAAGATTAATTTACTTGTTTATCCAACCCCTGGTGAACCGCTTCACTGTGCACTATTGTAGGCACATGAATACAGCAAGGAATTCAGTAGAAAGATCCTGACATGCAAGGCTCATGTTCATGGAAGAGGGACCTATGATAAATAAATGAGTTAATTCTAGGTCATCTTGTGATATGAGCCTTGAAGGAAAATTAGGCAGAGTAAGAGTGACAAGGGAGAGATCCTGTTTTAGAAAGAGTGGGCGAGACAGCCTCAGCAGAGACCTGAATAAAGGGAGGGAAGAATCAGGCAGATGTTCAGGGGAAGGGCATCTGGGCAGAGTGGAGAGCAAGGGGAGGGGCTCCAGAGTGGAAGCTTGCGCCAAACCACCAGTAATTACACAGCTCTCCCACGTCTGTCCTCCCACCCCAAATCACACCACCGAGAACACAGCTGCAGTGATGTCTGTCTGTTGTAAGCCACCAGCCATAGCAATTACTTATGAGTGGAGAGGGGCTTCCGAGGTGGCCCTAGTGGTAAAGAACCTGCCTGCCAATAAGGGAGACATAAGGGCATGGCGACCCACTCCAGTATTCTTGCCTGGAGAATCCCATGGACAGAGGAGCCTGGAGGGCCATAGCCCATAAGGTTGCAAAGAGTCAGACAGGACTGAAGTGACGTAGCATGCGTGCTTGAAGCAGGATGAGCACAAAGTGGATGAGGGGTAGAAATGAGGTCAGGAGGCAGATGAATGAATAAATATGATATAATATCTATACAATGGAATATTACTCAGCCATAAAAAGAATGAAATAATGCCATTTGGAGCAACATGAATGGACCTAGATATTATCATACTAAGTGAAGTTAGGTCAGAAAGACAAAGACAAATACCATATGATATCACTTATATATGGAATCTAATATATGACACAAATGAGCATATCTACCAAACAGAAATAGACTTATAGACAATAGAAAACAGACTTGTGGTTTCCAAAGCAAAGGGTGAGGGAGGGGTGGCATGGGAATCTGAGATTAGCAGATGCAAACTATTATACATAGGATGTATAAACAACAAGGCCCCACTGTATAGCACAGGAACTATATTCAATATCCTGTGATAAACCATAATGGAAAAGAATATGGAAAACAGTGTACATATGTGGGTAACAGAGCCACTTTGCTGTACAGCAGAAATTAAATGCAACGTTGTAAATCAACTATGCTTCATTAAAATTAAAAGAAATAAGAAATGAGGTCAGCAAGACAGTCAGGGAAAGATTCTGAAAATATCAGCATATAATCTTTCAATTTGCTTTCACAATGAGGTGGGAGAGGCACTGCAGCTGGGTAAATGGAGTGATATCTCTTGATTAATTTTGTTTGAACATTTTGAATGTTTACTCTTGAATTGTATACAGAATAAACTGATGGTGGAAAGCGGGAGCAGGGAGACATTTATAGGTATTGCAATAATTCAGTGAGAGCTGATTGTGACTTGTACTAGGATGCAGCAGAAGGAATTGAAGGCATTATTTGCCTTCTGGATATATTCAAAGAAATAGCCAACAAGACTTGCTGGTTGGGTGGATGTAGCATCTGAGAGAAAGAGAAATCAAGCATAATTTCAAGGTTTTTAGCCTGAACAGCTGGAAGAATGGAATTGTTGTTTTCTGAGACGAGGAAGATCAGATGGGTAACAGATAATCTGGAAATTATTCAGTTATGCACATGCAATTTTCAATGCCTATTAGAATTGCAAATGCAAAGGCCAAGTGGAAAGTTGACTATAGGACTCTGGATTTAGTGGGGAGGTCTAGACCAGAGATAGACAGTTGAAAGTCACTTACTATGTCGATAGTATCTGGAGCTATGGTATAGAATAAGATCATTCAGGAAGTGAGTATAAAGAGAAGCTATCTGAGGACCAAGCCCAGGGCCGCTCCAAGATGTAGAATCAGAAAGATGAGGAGGAACCAGCCAGGAAGTTGAGACAAAGGAGCTACTGAGATGGGAGGATAACCTTGAGGCTAGGTCAAAGGAAAGTTAAGAAAGAGAAGTAGTGATCAAGTTTGTAGATTATAGTTGAATAAGTTAAGGACTGAGAGTGTCTAAACTTTGGATTTGACATGTGGAGGCAATTAGTGAACTTGTAAGGACAGTTTTCATGGACTGATGGAGGTGAAAGTCTGATTGGAGTAAATATAAAAGAAGATGGGAAGGCAAAAAGCTGGAGTTGGGGAAGGATGTGGAGATACTAAACTAGACACCTTTTTTTAATAGTTGAAGGAGGAGCAGAGAAATGGTGATTGCCAGAGAAGGATGTAGGCTAAAGAAATTTTTATTTTTTTTTACTACAGTATATTGTATGGTGTTGACAATAATATCCAGGGGAAGGAAAAATGATGAAAGAGAAGGAACAACTCCACAAACAGTTCCACTGGCCTGGGAAGAGGGGACAAAATTCAACGTGGAAGCAGAATTCAGGTAGAACTGTTGGTGAGAACAAGGAGGCTCACCCCCTATCACAGGTAGGAACACAGCATACATATGCAGGTACATTAGTAGACTTAGCAGCAGAGGCTTGGCCTCATTGGACAGCCAAGCTTTAGTGTTTTCAACGGTTTGCAACTCTAGGTATCTATTAGAGTCACATGGAGACATTAAAAAAATACCAATGAGAAATGCATATTAAAAAAAACCCCACAGTAAGATGCAACTACAGTAAAGAAACTATACTCTAATGAAAATTAAAAAAATTAAAGATACAGACACTTCCCTGTGGTCCAGTGGTTAAGACTTCATGATTCCAACATATGGGGCCTGGGTTCAATCCCTGGTCAAGGAAGATACCACGTGCAGCGAGGTGTGGCCAAACCATTAAAAAAAAATAAAAAAAACAACCACACACCTGTGAAAATGGCTAAGATGAAATACAATGGCAAAACCAGGTTCTGGCGAGGCTATGGAGCAACAGAAACTAGCAGGCACTGACGGGGAGACTGGATGGCCTCTCTGGGAAAACAGCGTGTTAGTTTCCTATCAGACCTCGCAATCCATCTCCAAGGTATTGACCCAGGAGAAAGAACATTTATGTTCACAGTGAAACCTAGACATAGCAGTTCTGTTACTGGTAACTGAAGACCAGAAACAATTTCAATATCTCTTCAGCAGGTAAATAAACTGGTCCATCTGTACAATGGAACATGACTCAACACCGAAAAGGAACAAAGTGTAAATACAGCAACTTGGATTGACTTCAAGGGTCTTATGCTGAGTGAAAGAATCCAGTCTTAAGAGGTTACAAACTGTATTATTCCATTTATATCACGTTGCCCCAAAGGCAAATTTACAGTGATAGGAAACTGATGACTGGTCATGGGAGGAGGGTCTAACTATAGAGGAGTACCTGAGTTATTCAGCACAGTGAAGTTGCTCAGTTATGTGTGTTAAAACACAAAATCATATGTAATTAAAAAAAAGTAAATTTTTGGGCTTCCCTGGTGGCTCAGTGTTAAAGAATTTGACTGCCAATGCAGGAGACAGGAGTTCAATCCCTGGTCTGCGACGATCCCACATACTGTGGAGCAACTAAGCCTGTGAGCCACAACTGTTGAACCTGTGCTTAAAAGTCCAGCAACTGCGACTATGGAAGCCTGCGTGTCCTAGAGCCTGTTCTCTGCACCAAGAGAAACATAACGTGATGAGAAGCCCATGCACTGCAACTAGAAGAGTAGCCTCTGCTTGCTGCAACTAGAGAAAGCCTGCCCAGCAATGAAGACCCAGTAAAGCCAAAAATAAATAAATAAATAAAAAGTGAAAAAGTAAATTTTACTGTGTGTTAATTATCAGAAACAAAACCAAAACTTCCTTCTGGCAATGAGGGCCACGTCGGGGAATGCGTGGTGAACAGACTCCAGTTCTGGTGACAGTGGCGGTGGAGACCTCCCTTTGCCCCGGGCAGCCCCCAGGAGGGAGGGTTGCACTCTGTTCTGGCCTCCCCTCTGACCCAGCTGGAGTTCTGGCTGTTCTCAAGACCCCGTACATGGCCTACTATTTGTTAATAAACCCCTTCCTGTTTGATCTTAAAATAAAGGCCTTGACTCCATCTTCCCCTGATTCTGACTTAAATATTTGGGAAGAGAATATGGATTTTTTTTGGGGGGGAGACCTTTTTTAAAAAATTAAAGTGTAGTTGATTTACAGCATTGTGTTAGTTTCTGGTGAGCTGCAAAGTGATTCAGTTTTATGTAAATCTATCTATCTATATAAGTTTGTGTATATATATATATGGCTTCCCTGATGGCTCAGTGGTAAAGAATCTGCCTGCAATACAGGAGACGAAGGAGACGCAGTTTTAATCCCTGGGTTGGGAAGAACCCCTGGAAGAGGAAGTGGCAAGCCATTCCAGTATTCTTGCCTGGAAAATTCCATGGCCAGAGGTGCCTGGAGGGCTACAGTCCAAAGGGCAACAAAGAGCTGGACACGACTGAGCACAGCAACTGAGTGTGTGCACGCACACACACACGTGCATTTGTATCATTTTTTTAGATTCCACATGTAAGTAATATCATATTACTCTCTTAGAGGCCCTATACACTATCTAAAACTTGTTAATAATCCTCTTTCTGTTTGACCTTAAAAAAAGTCTTAACTCCATCCCACCCTACCCTGCATCAACTCTGATTTAATTATTTGAGAAGAGAGTATGGATTTTTAAATTAAAAATGAAAATGCATGCTTTGCAGG
Organism: Cervus canadensis; assembly: GCF_019320065.1. Classification (NCBI taxonomy): domain Eukaryota; kingdom Metazoa; phylum Chordata; class Mammalia; order Artiodactyla; family Cervidae; genus Cervus; species Cervus canadensis. The sequence continues at coordinate 271,069 of NC_057415.1, read as the reverse complement.
CAATTCTAATGTGCAGCCAGGAATGAAACCCACTGAGTAAAATCAAGAAAGGGAAAGTAAAGTTCAGGATGAGCTGAAGATGCAGTGACATTTTTCTGACCCGCAGCAGCTGCTGCAGAGGGCACGGGGCCAGGCTGCAGGGGTGAGGGTCATCTGGGCACAGGGCGTGGTGGTAAGTGATTTTGAGTTTTTGCAAGGTGACCTAATGGGCCGTGAGGAGATTAGCTGTGGGTGCTGGGGCAGGGGTCTTGACGGAAGCTCATGGAGCTCTCTGGATCTTTCCCTAAGCCACTCTCACAGCTGTGAGGTTGGCACAGGAGATACAGGGAGCTTGATGGTGCTGTCTGTCAGAAAGGGGAAATATTTTACCTTTTTACTCTAATAATAGTGGACAAGGGGATGTGGTTATGAAAACAGACATGATTTAATGTACTTGATAAATACACAACTTTTAAAGTACTTAAAATAGTGCCTTATATGTAGCAAGAGCTTAATCAAGGTTAAGGAGAAAAATTTTTAAATGATGTCTCTGAAAACAACTTTTTTTTTTCCTTCTGTGTATCAGAGGAAGAAATTGTCTTCAAAGATTATATGCAATTGATGAAATCACTTTGTTTATTGATCAGATATGTTTTCCTGGATCTCTTGGGGCCCTGGTCAGATTCTGTGGCTGGCAGCCTCTCAGACTAGCTCTGTGTGTAGCAATGAGTTTCCTTAAGATACATCCCCAAAGACCCATGATCCAGAAAACATTTCTGGGACCCTGTTTGGCAGGAGGAGAAGGGACCAACAGAGGAGGAGATGATTGGATGATATCACCGACTCAATGGACATAAGTTTGAGCAAATGCCAGAAGACAGGGAAGCCTGGCATGCCTCAGTCCGTAGGGTTTCAAAGAGTTGGACATGACTGAGCAACTGAACAACAACTTGGTTGAAAGTATAGGCAGAACACACAAAAGAAACTTTCCACTGAGCTCAGATATTTCAAGTTCCCCTGGGTTGAGTGTTTACTGGTTCAGAGCCTGTCTCTCTCTGCCTCTTTGCTTTATTCCTTTTCCATAATTGATCCCATAATTGATTCTGGGAGAGGATCACTTCAGGAGAATGAGGACTGTGAGAAGAACATGCCCTGCCTTCTCCTTGATGATTTCTTTACATGGTGAACTTTCTTGCTGAATGCAATGGGACAAAACCTAGTTTATGTCTACTTTGGAGAGAATCTGGTAGGCATGTTGAAAAATTAGTCCTTACTATGTCCTAGGTACTGTGCTTTGCTCTCTTCACTGTAATATTCTTATGACAATCCCGTGAGGTAAGTCAGGGAAAAAATGAAGATTTTAAAGACGAGGAAGTTAAGCTCAGAAAATGACTAGTCTATGGCTGCAGAGTTGGTGGCAGAGCTGGGCTTTAAGTTCTAATTAATTAAAAAAAATTTTAATATTTATTTTTATATAATTATTTATTTGGCTGCACTGGGTCTTGGTTGTAGCATGTGGGATCTAGTTCTCTTCAGTTCAGTTCAGTTCAGTCGCTCAGTCGTGTCCGACTCTTAGCGACCCCATGAATCGCAGCAGGGATCAAACCCAGGCCCCCTGCACTGAGAGTGTAGGAGTTTTAGCCACTGGTCCACCAGGGAAGTCCCAGATCTGGAGTTTATACTCATCTCCTCCCCAAACAGGGAAGGGCTTTCCTGGTGGATCAGACAGTAAAGAATCTGCCTGCAAAGTGGGAGACCCAGGTTTGATCCCTAGGTTGGGAAAATCCCCTGGAGAAGGGAAGGGCAACCCACTCCAGTGTTCTTGCCTGGAGAATCCCATGGACAGAGGAGCCTGGAGGACTACAGTCCATGGGGTCACAAAGAGTCAGACATGACTGAGCAACTAACACTCATACCTCCCCAAACAGACTTTTCCTTTCTCCTAAGTTCTGGGACCTACAGCTTTGCTGTGAAACACAGTAGTTGCTCTGAGTAATACATGTCCCTAGGCATCTTTCTAAGTGTGTGCTTCCTCTTAGAAGGGGTCTTATGGTGGAATACGCATTCAGCAGTTTACTCAGCTTCCTCATCTGTTTCTCAGGGCTGAAGGGTCCCAAGGGTTTAGAAACTCAAACTCAATATGCCCGTTTCCTGGCTCCTTAAACGGATTTGCCTCCAGGCGCCGGTGCCCCAAACCCTGCTGTTTCTCATCTCCCCATGTCTCAGAGGCAGAAAGTGGAGAAATCACTAACCTTTGACTTAAATGGAAATACTGAGCGAGGCTTCCAAGACTCCTGTGAATTCGATGATCATGCCTGCTCTGTGTGACCGTCCAGCTTCAGATGTAGTAACAGAGCAGGCAGGTCAGGCTCTCTGCTGGACTCCGGCCTCTCTGTGACCCTCCTGTGGGCTCCTAATTCCAGGGGTGGGAAGCTGGCTTTTGCAAAGAGGTTTAGACATCAGCTCTGAAATCTTAAAATGGAGAGGGGTCATTTGATACAATCCCTCCAGGAAGCCCAAGGGAGGTCACACAAGTAAAGCTGGGACCAAGAAATAGAAGAGGTCTCTTGTCTCTATTCAGTGCTTTCACTGGCAACATTGTGCAGGGCCATTTTCAGAAATGTGAAATTTCTGTCTGAAAAGTGAAGTCAGGTTTTCAAAGTAATAGGTGCAGATACCCATTTTCCTTTTCTGTGAAATTCTAAAACCCTGGGTCAGACTTTGAGTTCATCATGTTCTCTTATACTGACTGATACAGAGAAATCAGAAGTGCTTTCAATTCTGGTTTCCTAAGGGTATACAAAAGAGACACAGATGTAAAGAACAGACTTTTGGACTCAGTGGAAGAAGGATGATTTGAGAGAATAGCATCGAAACATATACATTACCATATGTAAAATAAATGACCAGTGCAAATTTGATGTATGATGCAGGGCACCCGAAGCTGGTCCTCTGTGACAATCTGGAGGGGCGAGGTGGGAGGAAGGTCAGAGGGAGGTTCAAGAGGGAGCGGACACCTGTATACCTAAGGCTGATTCATACTGATGTATGGCAAAAGCTTCACAATATTGTAAACTAACTGTCCTCCAATTAAAATAAATAAATTTAATTAAAAAATCAGAAAAAGTGTCTTCAGAGATAAGATCTTTTATTTCTTCCTTAATTTTTATTAAGCTTTTCCTATATGCTAGGCATTGTTTTAAGTGCTTTAAAACGTGTTAACACATTTAATCTTATACATTCTATCATGTCAATTTCTACCACATTAACAATATTGTTGGAAAATAATAAACATTGGCCAGCACTTACGAACAGATGCTGAGCTAAGCATTTTATAATGTGACCTAATTTAATCAAATTTCTCTGAGCTCCAGACTCAAGTTACCATCCCCCACTTCAACATCTCCTCTTGAGTATTTCAGCAGCACCTTGACTCCTAAAGCAAATTACCTGCTTACCTCTTCCACTCCATTTCAGGCGCGTGCTCCCTGCCTTGGGTGTGTGTGCTAAGTTGCTTCAGCCGTGTCCAATTCTTTGTAAGTTGGACTATGGACTATAGCCCAACGGGCTCCTCTGTCCATGGGATTCTTTCAGCAAGAATACTGGAGTGGGTTGCCACGTCCTTCTCCAGGGGATCTTCCTGACCCACAGATCGAACCCATGTCACTCATGACTCCTCCATTGGCAGGTGGGTTCTTTACTATTAGAGCCACCTGGGAAGTGTAGCCGCTCCCTGCCTCAGACAACAGCATCTGTTTATACTTCCTGGACCTAGAACTTACCCTTGACTCTTTCTTCCCAGTAGCTCTCCTAGCTCCCCACTTTCCATCCATCACCAACAATCTACCTCCTCTCTCAGATCTTTCCATATTTCTCCATCTCTATCAAACTACCCTCATCCAAAATACCATCATTTCTCACTTAGATTTTAGCAAAAGCCTCCTAACAGACCTGCTCCCATCTATTCTCACACTGCTTAAATCTGTTTTGCAAATTACATCCAGGGTAATCTCTTTAACCGGGCTTCCCTTGTAGATCAGATGGTAAAGAATCTGCCTGCAGTGTAGGAGACTGGATTTGATTCCTGGGTTGGGAACACTTTGTCTCTTAAAACATGTTAACGACTTCCCATTGCTCTTAGGATAAAGACAGATAAAGGCGCGGTTGACAAGGTTCTGCTTGGTCTGGCTGCTGCCTCGCTCCCTCTTTTTCCATCAAACTTTCCTCCCATTTCAACTACATTCTTCTTCCTTCAGACTTACTATATATAATGGTCCGTCCAGCCTTAGGACCTTTGCACGTACTGTTTCTTATGCACAGATTGTTCCTTTCCCTTGTCCAGTTAAATCTGTCACCCTTTATATCTTGGCTTTCCCTAACTCCCCTTCTGTCTTTTCAGTACCATAGACCTTTCATTTGTAAGATTTAGCATAATTATCTTTTTCATTTAGTTGTGTGAGTCACATTGTTTTTTTCCCTCACTAAGCAGTAATATCCATGACAGCAGGTATAATTGCTCAAAATTGTATTCCCAGTACTAAGAATACTGCCTAACCTAGAGTAGGCATTCTTTTTTAAAAAAATTTTATTTATTTGTGTATTTATTTTTGGCTGTACCGGATCTTCATTGCTTTGCTCAGACTTTCTCTAGTTGTGGTGAGCAGGGGCTACTCTCTAGTTGTGGTATGTGGGCTTCTCATTGAGGTGGCTTATCTGGTCTTGGTGCATAGGCTCTAGGCACTTGGGCTTCAGCAGTTGCAGCACACAGGCTCACTTGTGGCCCACAGGCTTAGTTGCTCCAAGCCATGTGGGATCTTCCCAGACCGGAGATTAAATCCATGTCCCCTGCATTGGCAGGCAGATTCCTATCCACTATAGCACCAGAGAGGTCTGGGCATTCATTTTTCAAGTGTTATCTGATAGATGAAAGAAATCAATAAGTAGATTTGCCCAGCATGGTAGAAATTGTAACGTTACTACTATTTCAGTTGATTTTATTCTGACCACAGAAAGCCTTCTACATGGGATGGAATCACAAACTCAAAATCTAGGACCAGGCAGACAGTGCACATGAGAGGGACGACATCATCTGAAGGGAGAAGCTATGGAAAATATATGCTCAGTGATTTTTCAGAGAAACTTATGTGTGAATTTTTAAAGTGATTTTTATTGATAGAGAAAACACTGAGAGGATTGTCCAAAAAGGTGAGGGAAAGGAATGGGGAAAGTGTGCCTTTAACAAAGTTTAAAACGTGCTTCCCTAGCGGCTCAGTGGTAAAGAATCTGCCTGCCAGTGTAGGAGATGCAGTTTGATCCCTAAGTCAGGAAGACTCCCTGGAGAAGGAAATGGCGACCTGCTCCAGTATCCTTGACTGGAAAATCCGGTGGACAGAGAAGCCTGGTGGGTTACCATTTATAGGGTCTCAAAGTCAGATACAACTTGTCAACTGAACAACAACAAAAGCATTTAACAAATTAAGAAGATGTAGTGCATTGAAGAGTGTCCCCCGTGCCGCACAAATTCACATCTACCCAGAACCTCAGAAGGAGATCTTATTTGGAAATAGAGTCTTTGCAGGTACATTTAGTAGAGGATTAAGATGAGATCATATGGGGTTACAATGAAACCTAAAACCAATGACTAGTGTTCCTATGGAAAAAGGGAAGGACATAAAGAGTCTCAGAGAGATAAAGTCCACGTGGAGACAGAGGCAGAGATCAGAGGGTGCTGCTCACACCAAGAAACTCCAAGGATTCATGTTCCTTGCAACCACCAGAGACGAGTAGAGAGGCATAGAATGACTCTTCCTTAGATTTCCTGAAGGAAGCCACCCTGTTGATACCTTGATTTCAGATCTGGGGTCTCATAAACTGTTAAAAAAAATTGTAAATCCTGAAGGTTTCTTGTTTGACTCACTGAGTTATTGGCGTTTTTTTTTATAGTTCATTAGAGGTCTTAGCAAGGGTCATTCCAGAGGAGCGGTTTAAGAAGTGAAAAGGAAGTGAGCAAGTGGAAATTCTGTGTCTATTCCTGCCCTGAATCACTCACACACCAATCCATGCTATGAATAGAAACTTCTAGGGGCTTCCCATGTGGCTCAGTGGTGAAGAATCCACTTGCCAATGAAGAAGATGCAAGAGACACGGGTTCGATCCCTGGGTGGGGAAGAGCCTCTGAAGTCGTAAATGGCAACCCACTTCAGTATTCTTGCCTGGAAAATTCCAAGGACAGAAGAGCCTGGTGGGCTGCAGGCCATGGGGTCACAAAAGAGTTGGACATGACTGAGTGACTGAGCACACACCCCACATGCCCCAGGGCATGGCCAGTCTGCAGCCTGCCTGTGGGTCTGTCTTGGATACGTGGAGAAGAGGGACTTCGGGTGCTTGGCCAAGATCCTGGAAACACATGAGACTGGCTGGGTCCATAGTCAAGAGGGAGCCTGGCTCTGCTCAGAGCCAGGAACGTGATACGTGTAAGAGAAGTGGAGGGACCTGGGAGGAGAAGGACAGAGGCAGATGGAGACAAAACCCCTCCTGTGGGGAGCAGGGGACATAGAAGAGCCAGGGAGAGGATATGATTGCAGAGGCCAGTCCCAGCACAGGCAGTCAGAGCCCCAGGCTCCATCCAGGTAGATGTCAAGCCCAGGCATGGCTCAGAAAAGCACCTCAGGAAGCCAGTCCAGCGAGGGCGGAAGCTGGCTAGGGATTCCACGCAGTGGATGATTAAGAGAGCCGAAAAGTGGAAGTACCTGGTGACTAAGAATTGTGCCTATTCTTGGTCAGACCCTGGGAGTTGGGGCAATGTGAACAAGGATGCAGGGCCCTAACAGAGGAGAGTGGCGGGGCAGGATCTGGGTCTAAGGCAAGCCACTGAGTCCTTCATTCCATAATATTCAACACTTTTACCTGGATCTGAGCAGCTGAACTCCAGCTGCTTCCCTTAATTATTCCGACTATCACTTAACACTCTCTTATGCTTTTATTACTTTAATTTGCATGCTATTTATATAACTATTTTTCTAGCAAAACACTCCCCCCACCCCTTTCAGTAAATGCTCAGGTGTGTGTGTGCTTGCGCTCAGTCGTGTTTGACTTTTGCAACCCCAGGGACTGTAGCCTGCCAGGCTGCTCTGTCCATGGGGTTTCCCAGACAAGTATACTGGCGCAGGTCATTTCCTCCTCCAGGGGATCTTCCCAACCTAGGGATTGAACCCACATCTTCTGTGTTTCTTGCATTGCAGGCATTCTTTACCCACTGAGCTATTGCAGAAGCCCCCTAAATGCTCAGGAATTTTTAAAAAATATTTATTTACTTGACTGTGCCAGGTCTTAGTTGTAGCATGGGGGATCTAGTTCCCTGACCAGGGACTGAACCCAGGCCCCCTGCATTGGGAGTGCAGAGTCCCAGTCACTGGACCAGTAGGGAAGTCTCAGGAAATTGTTAATAACTCATTTTAACAAGGTTAGCCATCAAGAAGAACTCAAAGCAGTTGTCAGAAATGGCCATTTCTCTATCCCTGTAAAGTGAGATGTTAAAGGAGTTATCCCTGTGACTGCTTCTTCCTTGTCTTTGTGGGAATATGATCGTATCAGCTCAACACTTTCCTGAGCAATAAATCATGCAATTCCCGTAGCACAGTTCATTCAATATAAGCCCAGTTATTCTGTTTAAAAAAAATAAATAAAAACAATAAAATTTTACTTCAATAATTTTTTTTAAAAATGTGCTCATTTCTCCCTAGAACACAGACAGTAGTTACGTATGCTTTGGGTCCAAAAGTGCTCTTATGGGGCAGCCACTGGGAGTAATTTGAAAAAATAATAAGGTGATCTTGGTTAGGAAAATCCTCAGCACATTTACCCGTTCATTTATTCATCCCGATAAACATATTCTTTAATTGTCTACCTTGCCAGGCATTATTACAGAGTAAAGAAGCCCTTGTTTTCAGGGAATAAACAATGAATGTTTATGCCAACACCATGTGTCATAAGTGCTAAGAAGAGCTACAGGATAGAGAATTAGAATAGGTGTTATTTCAGATGAATGTTCAGGGGAGGCCTCTGTAAGGGGGTGAGATCTGAGTGAGTAGGGACCTGGATGAAGTGAGGGAATGAGCCAGGGGTACATATGAAAGAAAGAGGTCCCACTGGAGAAGAGAGCATTTTGGAACACTCTTTCCTTGCTGGGAGAGGTTGGGTCACAGGAGGAAGCCACAGAAAATAAAAGTTGGAGAGGAATTCAGAGACACAATTATGTTATGCCCGATCTCCGAATCCCCGAGCGGGAACAGAGAAGGCCTCCAAGACAATGCAACTCGCAGGAAGGGAAGTTTATTACTGACTCGAGTCAGGACCCTCCTCCGGCAACCAACGCAGTGGTGCGGGTCAGAGAGCCCGGAGCCCCAGCTGTTACACAAATTTATAGGGTGAGAAGTGGATTGGTTACACGTTTGCAAAGCAATTTCATTGGTCAATACTTTCGCGCACACGCGCGGGACTTTCCTGGGGGTTTCCGCCCCGTTCCTAATTTCCTAATTGGCAAACATCGGTGAAAGCTAATTGGTCCTAATTGGCAAACAGTGGTCATTGTTAAGCGAAAGCTACCTGATAGTAGGAAGGCCTACTCCTAATCTAAGTTGCCTTACTTCTGCTCGCCTCACAAATTACACAAGCCAGACCGAGGCTGTTCCATTTTATTATAAGAAGGAGGCCTATGGAGGTTCTGAGCCAAGTTGTAACGTGACTGATTTAACTTTTTAAAGGATAATCCTGGCTACATTTTGCAGAACATACTGTGAAGAGGCAGGATTGGAAGCAGAGACCGGCAAGGAGAATACGCTGGTCCCATGGAGAGGTGAGGGCATCTGGGCCCACAGTGGTAACAGTGAAGACGGTGAGACTGGGTCAGAATTGTGATGCATTTATTTTTAGTTTATTTTTAAAAAAATTTTATTGGTGTATAGTTGCTTTACAATGGTGTTGTTAGTTTCAGCAAAGTGAATCAGCTATATGCCTACATATACCCCCTCTGCAATGTATGTAAAAGGTAGTTGTAGTGGATCAAAACGGTGGAACCCCTCTCTCCCCCCAAAAAGATATGTCCACATCAAGTCCCTGAATCTGTGACTGTTATGTTACTTACAAAGAGTCTTTGCAGATGCACTTACTGTAAGAATCTTGAGACAAGGAGATCCTCATGGATTATCTGGGTGGCTCTAAATCCAATGACAAATGCCCTTGCAGGAGGTACAGAGAAAACTTTGACACACAGTCGAGGCTCTGGCCCACATCCTCCCTACTCATTCTGCCTTCTGATTGACTGGTGTTCACCCCTGTGTCCATCCATGGTGTCACGTGCCCCTTCTCTTGGGATCTGTGGGAATAACAGACTCTCTTTTCAATGGCAGTCATCTCTGGCTCTGTTGGCTTTGTCATATTTAAATAATTATGTTGTTGTTTAGTCAATCAGTTATGTCTGACTCTTTTATGACCCCATGGATGTAGCCCACCAGGCTTCTCTGTCCATGGGGTTTTCCTGGCAAGAATACTGGAGTGGGTTGCCATTTCCTTCTCCAAGGGATCTTCCCCACATCGAACCCGCATCTCTTGAATTGACAGGTGGATTATTTACTGCTGAGTTACCTGGGAAGCCCATCTAAATAATACTGAAACCTATGTTTAAAGCAGCTGGTGCAGTGGGCAGGGCGATCCGATATGCCAACAGACTGTTCTTGACTTACTAACTGGTTCCACTAGAGGGCAGCAGTAGCCCGGGCAGGTGCCCTGCTTGCTGGCGAGCACTTTGGCTGTGGTTGCAAACCTGTTTGTTGCATTTGCTGGGTGTTGCCATTCACTCTCATGCTAAATTCAGAAGTCAAAACTGAGTCCTCCCTATATTTTGATCTGAGCTGAACTATTTGCCTAGATCCTGGCAAATAGATCTAGGTGCCCCAGGGGCACCGCTTTTTTATATTAACCAGCCAGGCTTACCAAAGCATCCCCTGGAGGGAGCAAGATGTGACTTCCCTCCATGTGCCAGGGGACCAGTCAGCACTGATGTGTGTGTGTATTGGAGGGTGCAGGGGGAGGGGGAAGGCAGTAAGTCACTATTTCCCCCTGCACTTCATCTTGCCCATCAAGTAGAGACAGCATGCTCTTCGGAGGCTCTTCTGAGTTGCCAGCCAGGCACGGGGTCAGTGTGAGGGCATCCACCCTGGAGACCAGGGCTCCTGCATAAGGTGTTGTCTTGAGTTAAACCTGGTGCTGTTGCTGGCTTGTCTCCTGAACCAGTGTGGTGTAAAGAATCACATGCCTGGAGACAGGTGGTCTAATGCTTAGTCAAAAAGGAAACAAAGCAGAAACACTCTTTCCTTGACCTGATGAAAACCCCCAAGGGGGTCATGCCGTTGATTCAGGCATGGAAAATTCTGGAGTGATGTGCATGGGCTGCTGCTCACCAGCACACCAAGAACTGCATGCTCAAAGCACAGAGCCTTAACAGGCCGTGAAGGCCACTGTCACTGTCCTTGGAAACAGATCTAGACCATTACAGTGTAATAGAGACACCCTAGAGAGGCTGCCGCCACCCGCAGACAGGACCAGTGGGAACCACTAAGAATTTATCCGGTAAACACTGAAGGGATAGCCAACAGCTAGGGGAGATAGGAGACCACAAAAAGAAAGAAAGACAATGAAAAGCAGCCAGTACTTTGGGCAAGGGGCTGGTTGTGCCATCCAGGGAGAGGCTGCTCTAACTACACAGCTGGAGGTTTCTCATGCAAGAAACTGCCCTCCCCAGATTCATGCAATATACCTTTAAAAGAATAAATGACTGGTCACTTACTGGGCTCTCCTGGACATAGAGATTCTCAGACTCTGAGTCTCTGAACTTTGCATACCCCGTTGCCCATTATGCTTTGTCTCATGGAAACATCACCCACATGTTCAGCATGGCTATCAAGGCCTCTTTAATATATACTGGAGCCAAACCTGGACCCTCTGGCATATTCCGCTTGCAGGAGAAGGTGGCCTCCTCTGTCTCCAGTTTCTTGCCAAATGCCACGGCCCTGGGGGAGGTCATCCTTGCCCTTTGCTCCTTGGCTACCTGGAGAGCCCCTTGGGTTAACTGAATGAACAGCAGTGGGAGTTCACACACTGTACAGATGGCTTTGTCAAACATTAGAAATGAAGGTGCTCAATGGAATGTTGCTGTTTTTACCCCTTTGTCAGAATGCCCTGATAAAGGATGGGATCCTAGGATGAACACTATTGGTCAAATCTTAAGCAGTCAGTTTTCTTAGCACTGGATCCCCTTTAAAAATTCCTCTACCTTGAGACTTCTCTGGTGGTCAAGTGGCTAAGACTCTGCACTCCCAATGCAGGCATCTTGGGTTCCGTCCCCGGTCAGAGAACTAGATCTCACACGCCACAGCTGAGAATTTGTATGCTGTAATTAAGAGCACACAGTCACAACAAAGTTTGAAGACCCTGAGTACTGCAATTAAGACCAGGAGCAGCCAAATAAATAAACATGTAAAAAGTTGTCTATCTTGCACAGGACTCTCTTAATCCAAGACATCTTGGCTGATTTACATCAGATATCAACTTCAAGAACTTTCACATCACCTTTCCCTATATTGAAAGGGGAATTTCAATGCGTATGTTCAGTATACATGAAGTCCTTTAATAACATCTCCCGTTATCTTTATATTGTTTGATGTTACCCTCACCCTATAAGCGCTGGAAATGAAAGTGTTAGTCGCTCAGCCATGTCCAGTTCTTTGTGACCCCATGGACCATAGCCCGTCAGGTTCCTCTGTCCATGGATTTCCCAGGCAAGAATACTAGAGTGGGTTTCCACTTCCTTCTTCAGGGTATCTTTCTGACCCAGGGATTGAACCAGGGTCTCCTGTGTTACAGGCAGATTTTTTACCATTTGAGCTATCAGGGAAGCCCATATGGGCTGGAGGCCGGATCTGAGATGCATACTCTCCTGGGACTCATTAACCATAGATTGTTCCCTGAGTCAGGCAATTGTTCATATGATATGGGACACACTTGAGCAGAAAATTTCACCAAACGAAAGAAAAGCAAAAACCATCAAGTGCAGCTGTACACCAATGGTCTGGGTGGTTTTGATGGCTCGCAATCTGGAGGCTCAAACCTTCTGAGAAAGCCATTGTTTTGTTTTGCTTTTTTTTTTTGAAGTTTACTCTTTTGTTTGTTTGCTTTGTTTTGTTTTTGCTTGTGTTTTGTCTGCACAGCATTTGGGATCAAACCTGTGCCCCCTGCAGTGGAAGCATGGAGTCTTAACCACTGGACCACTAGGGAACTCCTAGAAGCCATTGTTTTAATCAGACACGGCAAATGCTGAGACCCACAAGCTATCAAGTTTGGCTGATACAAGCCCTGTGACCCAAAGACCATCAGTGATGAAACCAACAATTGAGACTAAAGGTCATAGCAATTGGCCAGACTGGAGGGCCTTTCTGCAGGCAAATGCTGGAGCTCCAACCTAATCCACAGATATTTTAATTGGCAAACAATCTGACACCCTATTAATAACATACTGTCCCTTCTAGCTCTATCAAATTTCTAGAGATAGTAAACAACTCATCCTGAACAGGCATACTAACCTATCTAAAGCCCACGGCCCCAGTCACCTCTTCTATCAAGTTTTTACACTCTCTACCTGCCCTAATCACTCCTGGGCCAGTTACCAGACAAGGGATAGCCTCTAAGCCCCACAGCCTGCTGAAATCATTCAAGCCAGCCAATTTAAGCTTATTTATCCTGCCTTGCCTTTTCCCTCCCAAAGAAACCACAATAAAGGCTCTTACCCCATTTTTCCCAACTCCTTGAACATTTTGACTAACCCTGGAACTATCCCATCTTATGCCGTCTCCTCTTGGAATCTGTGAGTGTAACAAACTACCTTCCCAATAGAACTGACCTATTGGCTTTACTGTACTTAAATAATAATAAGACCTATGTTTTAAAAAACTTAGGCCATAATGCCTTTGGTGGCTCAGTGGTAAAGAATCCACCTGCGAATACAGGAAATGTGGGTTCGATCCCTGAGTCAGGAAGATCCCTTGGAGAAGGAAGTGGCAATCCACTCCAGTATTCTTGCTTGGAGAATCCTGGAGGAGCCTGGTGGGCTGTAGTCCATGGGGTTGCAAGACAGTAGGATATGATTTAGCGGCTAAAACAACAAAATAATGCCTGGGCAATCTATCTCTTCGGCTCATCAAAGGAAGAGCCCCTTGGCTACCTCTCCAAGGTGGATATGAGACGAGTTCTCTGTCTGCACCATGCTGAGGCCCACTGGTGTCCCTGCTGCCTCTTTCCTAGCCCCATGGTGCTCTCCTCTCCCACAACAGCAGTGCTCACACTACCTGGACCATTATATCCTGGGTGAGGAAGAGCCTCTTCTCCTACTGGTCTGAGGATGCTGTTGGGGACCAGTTTTTACCCTGTTCAGACTATTCCTGCCCTTGAGACTGGGCTGGGCCCTTTGAAAGTGACTCACAGATTATTTTTCATCATTTTAGTGATCTCTCAGCTTATCTCTAATTGTTGCTGCTGTCGTTCAGTTGCTAAGTTGTGTTGACTCTCTGCAACCTCATGGACTGTAGCACACCAGGGTCCTCTGTCCTCCATTATCTCTAACTACCTTATCATAAAACTCTAAAAGTCTCAAAACTAAACTAATTCTAAGCCATTGAATTTTAATGTGGATTTGTGCCACACTCTTCAGTACTGAATTGTTTTTGTCTTAACACAGTTCTCATGGATCCCTCTATACTTGAGTTAACTTCTCACCAACCTCCTTATGGCTGGAAACCCCTATTCCTCCTTTACATGCACACGATATGGGAGACCGGGGTTTGATCCCTGGGTCAGGAAGACCACCTGGAGAAGGGAATGGCTATCTACTCCAGTATTCTTGCCTGGAGAATTCCATGGAGAGAGGAGCCTGGCGGGCTACTGTCGCAGAGAGTCAGACACAACTGAGAGACGAACACTTTCACTTTCACTGCTCAGTCATGTCCAACTCTTTGTGACCCCAAGGACTACAGTCCAGCCCTCCAGACTCCTCTGTCCACGAAGTTTTCCAGGCAAGAATACTGGAGTGGCTTGCCATTTCCTTCTTCAGGGGATCTTCCAGACCCAGGGATCGAACCTGCATCTCCCAAGTCTCCTGCATTGCAGGTGGAGTCTTTACCACTGAGCCACCAGGGAAGCCCCATTTCTCCTTTACAGTTAGGATAAATGTTAGGTGCTCATTAAAGGCTTGTCTCATCAACTCACATGGACAGAACTGATTATAACAACTGCTGTACCTTCGGGTTAAAATCAGACAGAATAATGTCATTAGGTCAAAGGTTTCCCAATTCAGGTAAGAAATTCAGTTTAATTGCCAAAAATGTGGGCTTTAACACAGGACACTGCTGTAACAAACAACATGTGGGCAGCCATCTATTGTTCTGTCGACATGTGTGGCTTTATCAAAGTTTTGTGTGTGTTAAGGCTCATCTCCCTATGCTTCTGCTCTGAACAGCCTGAGACAAATGGGCAAAAGAGACAGACTCTCCCATTTCTCAATCCACAATTGATGCAAGCAATTGTTAGGCAATCAGATTGGAAAACCAGCCATAGATGATCCCAAAGCAAATCCGTTAACCCTGAGATAAGTGTACGCCAAGTTTTATGATCTTTTTTGCTCATGTTTTACTAACACCCTTACCACTGGGTCTCTCTCGGTTCAAGCTGCTTAAAGTGTGCTCTGTGGACCAGTAGGCTTTACCTCCTTCAGGAGGTTTTGGAAAATCACGCTATCAGACTCCCTGAACCAAGCCCTCAGAGTCAGAATCTTCATTTTAATCTGATCCCAAGGTGAAGTAGATGTGTGTCAAGCTTGAGAAGCACAGGTCTAGGAGAACTAGAATAAAAATACTTCATTTTCACCCTGTGTAGGTTTTGTTTGGGGGATTTCTTTTTCTTCTCACCAAATTTTGGAATAGGTAGAATAGTTCAGGTATAATACTGAGAAAAGCAATGAAATTTTAGTCATTTGTATTGTTGACTCCAAGAGCGTTAGCTAGGTTAGTTCATCTCTTAGGGAAATTCCAACAAGACAGTATATTAATTCATTTCTTCTACCCAGATCCTACATGCTATTTCCTGCCCTTCCAAACCTTTAGCTTTAGCTATTTAGTTTAGTTTCTTTAGCTATTTCTTGGATTCTGTGATCATCCTTATACCTTTCTTATAATTTCTTCTTGTGCTCGACTTGCGTAGATTTGGTTTCTGTTGCCTACATTTAAAGAACTCCACTATGAATAGCTCCTTCATAGAGCAGCTATGAGGATCAAATGAAACGATGTAAATGAAACGCTTAGCACAGTCTAGACCCATAGAAAAATGTCAATACTTTTAGATACTCTGACTGCAGTGATTGGAAATTTGAAGGGCTAACTAGAGAGAAAAGGGTTACTAAAGATTCTTGCTTCTGTTCCCAGGGATACTAGGAGCTTTGAAACTGAGGCTGAAATGGGTTTCAGGGTCAGGCCTCTTTTAATAACTTCTATAAATAGGCATAAAGAGTTTCAGGCCAGTCACTGGTAGCTTTCAAAGTTATGTTTATGTGATTTCCTAATGAATTACTCTCTAAAAGGGGAGAAGTGGTACCTGCCCAGAGACCACCACCTCCTGGAGCACAGTTCCTCCAGAGTATTACAACAAAAATTAAATTATCAGGAACAAGGGAACAGGATCAATTTGGTGACAGTGAACCCAACAAAGTATCATGCTCCTTTTGTTCCCCTCAACCAATGATATTTCCCTTTGATGGAATCACTTACTGGAAGTTCTGGTCCTCAAACACTTGCTACAGACTTAAGGCACATGGGAACTCCATATATGATGAAGCTGGCATCTCAGAAACAGTGGAAGAAAAGTATTACTTTACAAATGACAATTAAGTAGTTAGTTGGGGCAAAAATATTGGGTCTATGCCTTAAACACACACTCACATAAATTCCACATAAACCCAATATTAAACTGTAAGAAACGAATTCACTAAAGGATTAGAGGAAAGCATTGGAAAATTATTTTTGGGTCTTTGGAGTGAAAAGCCTTTTTAAGCATGACTCAAATCAATAAGACACCAAGGGTTGATAAACTGGACATTGTAAAAGTTTAGAAAACTGTGTATGATAAAGTGTATACAAGCATATGCCATTTACTGTGCTGAGTCACTCAGTCATGTCTCTTTGCTGCCCGTGGACTGTAGCCTGTCAAGCTCCTCTGTCCAAGGGATTCTCCAGGCAAGAATATTGGAGTTGGGTTGCCATTCCCTCCTCCAGGAGATCTTCCCAACCCAGGGATTGAACCCAGGTCTCCTGCATTGTAGATGGATTCTTTACCATCTGAGCCACCAGGGAAGCCCAAGAATACTGGAGTGGGTAGCCCATCCCTTCTCCAGGCAAACTTCTCGACCCAGGGGTTTTCTGCATCGCAGGTGGATTCTTTACCAGCTGATCTACCAGGGAAGCCTCACATATGCCATAGACAATTTCAAAAGGCAAATGACAAACTGAGAAAAAATACTTCTCAAATCATATCACAGACAGAAGGTTAATCTCCCTAACACATAAAGGAACCTCTAAAATTAATAAGAAAAAAGATAATAACTTAAAATGAGACAATTTAAAAAAAAGAAATAACAAATAGCTCCTATTAGTCCATTTAGGAACTAAATGGTTAAACACGCATATACAACTGGAGACTGTACTGAGACAGCATTTTCACCTCTCAAGTTGGCAAAACCTTCAAGATTTGATAACACCCTCTGTTGGCGAACACACAGTAGAGATATGGGTACTTTCAAAGAAATGAGAAAGCTTTTAATGTATTGATATGGAAGTTTCTCTAAGGAAAAAAGCAAAATACAGAACAATAGATGTAGTCACCATAAATGATGATGCATTACATCTATGGTTAAAAGGGGGGAGAGCAGAGAATGTATTTTGAGAAAAGTTTTCAATTAGCAATAATCACACCTCAGATAAAACTCATTGGCTATGATACTGCCACTATGCAAAGCTTTATTTTGAAATGTATAAATGTTTTTGCCTGTGTATGTACCCACGAGCTCTGAGAGCTCACACACACACACACACACACATACACACACACACACACACACACACACACACACACACACACAAAACAAACCTAGTAACAGGATGTGGTTGGAATTTGGGGATGGAGAAGGAAGATCTTTCGCTGTCATACCTTTTTATGTGTTTTCTTTTTTTAAAATATTTTTTGAGGTACTTGAATGTATTGCTTAGCCAAAAAATAGTGATAACTAAAAAAATAACATCAAAGAACCAAGAAAAAAAATGAAGTTCATATCTTTTAAGGAAGACTCGGGAATTTGAGGTTTTCCATGTGCTGAAGTTTTAATGAGATTAATTAAGTGATTAACATTTGTAGAGCCTGTATACTTTACAAAGTATTTGTTTCTTTGTTTTCTCTACATTGTACCATTGCTCCTTCAATTTTTAAAGCAAACAGCTAAGTTTGTTTTGTTATCGACATTTAATAATAGCTGAGAAATTTCCTGGTGGCGCAGGGGATAAGAATCCTCCTGTTAATGTGGGGGACACAGATTTGATCCCTGGTCAAGGACGATCTCACATGCCACAGAGGAACTAAGCCCGTGTGGGCCACAACTGCTGAGCCCACATGCTTAGAACCTGTTCTCCACAATAAGAAAAGCCATCCCAGTGAGAAACCTGCTTACCACAACTAGAGAAAACTCCCACAAGTAGCAACAAAGACCCAGCACAGCGGGGGGAACATAAAAAAAGCATCTGAGAAAAGTGAGCCTCGGCTATCCACAAATCCCCAGATATCATGTGCATTAACACAAAGCTGGAACATAATCTGAGTTTCCTCTCTCCAGACTGACTTCTTTGTACCACGCTATGCTGCCTTGGGGCAGTTGACCTTGACTGTTGGCCTGGGTGACTACATTCTACATGTTCCCATTTTCCTGTGGAATGTACAATGTTGTTGAGTCACTTCAGTTGTGTCCGACTCTTTGTGACCCTATGCATGATAGCTTGTCAGGTTCCTCATCCATGGGATTCTCCAGGCAAGAATATTGGAATGGGTTGCCATTTCCTCCTCCAGGGCATCTTACTGACCCAGGGATCAAACCCGAGTCTCTTATGTCTTCTGCTTTGGCAGGCGGGCTCTTTACCACGAGTGCCTCCTGGGATGTACAGTCATGCTTATTCTCTGGAATAATGATACCGATGGGTGCTTGTGCTGAACCTGTCCTGAATCAAGGTTCCTAGAATCTCCTTCCTGGGTGGGAACATGTATCGTGGATATAATCATACTATGACATGATAAACAACTAATTTCAAGAACCAGATTCCTAGCAAAGAGTAGTTGTGTAACTTAACTAACTGCGGCACATTTGGACAGTATTGTAATTCCTTTCAAGAAGGAAAGTTGTGAAACTTGAAAGATGAATGAGGTGGAATGGATAGGGGAGGAGAATAGAAAAAGAAGTAGGAAACTCACTGTAGAGAGAATCTAAAAGACTTCCAAGGTGTTAGTTCTGGTAGGAATGTGTAAGCAATACAACTACCCTATTGTACAGAAAATAATAAGGAATTTTCATAAGCCTATATAGTAGGCATTGGTTTAAGTGCTTCACATCACAGGCATACATACCTCAGAGATATTGTGAGTTCAGGTCAAGACCACTACAATAAAACAAATATTTTATTGTTTTCACAATAAAGCAAGTCACATGCATTTTTTGGTTTCTTGGTTCAGATAAAAGTTATGTGCACACTTCACTGTAGTCTATTTAGTGTATAATAGCATCATGTCTTTAAAAACAATATACCTACCTTACTTCAAAATATTTTATTGCTAAAAAACATTAATCATCACTGAGCCTTCAGCAAGTCATAATCTTTTTGCAACAGTAACATCAAAGATCACAGATCACCACAACAAATAATGGAAAAGGTTGAAATATTGCAAGAATTACCAAATTTTTGAGACACAAATTATTAAGTGCTATCAGAAAAAGGCTTCTGATAGACTTCCTTGATGCAGAATTGCCACAAACCTTCAACTTGTAAAAAACTTAATATCTGCAGAGTGCAATAAAGTAAAGCTCAATAAATCAAGGTGAGCCTACAATAAATCACTAAATTCCCATGTCAACCTTACGAAGTAGACACTGTGGTGCACCTCTGTTTTTTCTTTTTAACATGTGGATAACTGAAGCTTGGAGAGTTTAAGCAACTTATATAAGGTCATACAGCTAGTAAGTGGTAGAGATGACTATTAGAATACAGATAGACTAGTTCTGAGCCCATGTTCTTAACCATTAAGCTCTGAAGCAAAGTGATTTGTCCAATTCAACTATTGAGTGAAGTAAACTTGGGCTAGAGCCCAGGTTTTCTGCACTGAAGTCCAGAGAACATCCAGTGTGACCACAATAGACATTGTATGCAAAGGACAACTGTGATCGAGTTAAAAAGATGTAAAAGAAAGGAAAGAAGGGAGAAAGGAAAAAAAGGAAGGAAGAAACAGAAAGAAGGGAGGAAGGAAGAAAGGAAGTTGAGCCACCTTCCTCATCCTCAAAGTCTGTGGTCCAGGTACCCACTGACTTCCCTCTGTCCGTCTGCAGACCAAAAGCTCTGATAGTCTCTGTAGGATGCTATATAGAGGACTCAGAAGTGTGATGCAATTTTGTCAAAGTTTCACCAGGTGTTACCATCAGTCAATTCAGTCACTCAGTCGTGTCCAACTCTGTGACCCCATGGACTGCAGTATGCCAGGCCTCCCTGTCCATCACCAACTTCTGGAGTTTACTCAAATTCATGTCCATTGCATAAGTGATACCATCCAACCATCTCATCCTCTGTCATCCCCTTCTCCTCCTGCCTTCAATCTTTCCCAGCATCAAGGTCTTTTCAAATGAGTCAGCTCCTCACATCAGGTGGCCAAAGTATTGGCGCTTCACTTTCAGCATCAGTCCTTCCAATGAATATTCAGGACTGATTCCCTTTAGAATGAACTGGTTGGATCTCCTTGCAGTCCAAGGGACTCTCAAGAGTCTTCTCCAACACCACAGTTCAAAAGCATCAATTCTTTGACACTCAAGCTTTCTTTATAGTCCAGCTCTCACATCCATACATGACTACTGGGAAAACCACAGCTTTGACTAGGTGGACCTTTGTTGGCAAAGTAATGTCTCTGCTTTTTAATATGCTGTCTAGGTTGGTCATAGCTTACCTTCCAAGGAGCAGGTTTCTTTTAATTTCATGGCTGCAATCACTATCTGCAGTGATTTTGAAGCCCCCGCCCCCAAATAAAGTCTGTCACTGTTTCCATTGTTTCCCCATCTATTTGCCATGAAGTGATGGAACTGGATGCCATGATCTTAGTTTTCTGAATGTTGAGCTTTAAGCCAACTTTTTCACTCTCCTCTTTCACTTGCATCAAGAGGCTCTTTAGTTCTTCGCTTTCCAACATAAGGGTGGTGTCATTTGCATATCTGAGGTTATTGATATTTCTCCCGGCAATCTTGATTTCAGCTTGTACTTCATCCAGCCCAGCAGTACTCTAGATATAAGTTAAATAGAAGGGCGACAATATACAGCCTTGAAGTACTCCTTTTCCTATTTGGAACCAGTCTGTTGTTCCATGTCCAGTTCTGACTGTTGCTTCCTGACCTGCATATAGATTTCTCAAGAGGCAGGTCAGGTGGTCTGGTATTCCCATCTCTTTAACAACTTTCCAGAGTTTATTGTGGTATACATCCTTTCCCTGACTTTGGTTTTCTTTCTCATCAATTAAAGGGAAATTGCCCTGGTTTCTGAGTTTTTTTTAAAGAATAATAACTATTTGCAAACACAATTTATTGACCTCTTTAAATATATTATCTCATTTGATTATTATGATTCCCATTTTAGCAGTGAGAAAATTGAGTCTCAGGTAGGTTAAGTAACATGTTCAAAATCATATAGCCAGTAAGTAGATGGTCTGGGATTTGGATTGAGGACTGTTTGATTCTTTCTTAGTCTATAACAAAGCTGGGCAGCTTATAAGCAGATTGTGTGACATGTAAATAACAGAGATTTATCAAGGCACCAACAGACTTGGTGTCTGGTTAGAACCTGCTTTGTGGTTCATTGGTGGCCATCATTTCAATATTCTCATGTGGCAGAAGAGGGCAAGGAAGATCTCTGGTCTCTCTCTTTTTAAAATTTTATTTATTTATGGCTGAGCTGGGTCTTCATTGCTATGAGTGGACTTTCTCTACTTGCCTCAAGTGGGGGCTACTCTCTAGTTGTAGACTACAGGTGCAGCACTTTTCATTGTCGTAGCTTCTCTTGTGAAGCTCAGGTTCTAGGGCATGCAGGCTTCAGTAGTAGTAGCACATGGGCTTTGTTACCCTGAAGCATTTGGAATCTTTCTAGACCAGGAATCGAACCTGTGTTCCCTGCATTGGCAGGTGGATTCCCAACCACTGGACTCCAGGGAAGTCTTGGGATCTCTTTTATAAGGGCGTTAATTCCTGAGGGCTCCACTCTTGTGATCTAGTCATCCCCCCCGCCCCCCCGCAAATCCCAATTCCAAACACCATCACATTAGACATTAGCATTTAATCTATGAATTTTAGGAGGACAGACATACTCAGTCTATCACAGATTCTAAAGCCTAGTCTTTAACATAACAATGGATTGCTTCCCTAAACTATATTCTGGGTTTTACTGATACTCTCATATAGTGGGAACACGCACATCCTAACATTGCTATATTCACCAGTTTGAGAAAATAAGCTGCGAGTGTGGAATGGCACCCCACTCCAGTCCTCTTGCCTGGAAAATCCCATGGACAGAGGAGCCTGGTAGGCTGCAGTCCATGGGGTCTCTAAGAGTCAGACGCGACTAAGCGACTTCACTTTCACTTTTCACTTTCATGACTTGGAGAAGGAAATGGCAATCCACTCCAGTGTTCTTTCCTGGAGAATCCCAGGGACGGGGGAGCCTGGTGGGCTGCTGTCTATGGGGTCGCACAGAGTCGGACATGACTGAAGTGACTAAGCAGCAGCAGCAGCAGCATGTGAAGTCAGGTGGGCCTTAGGAAGCATTACTATGAACAAAGCTAGTGGAGGTGATAGAATCCCAGTTGAGCTGTTTCAAATCCTGAAAGATGATGCTGTGAAAGTGCTGCACTCAATATGTCAGCAAATTTGGAAAACTCAGCAGTGGCCACAGGACTGGAAAAGGTCAGTTTTCACTCCAATCCCAAAGAAAGGCAATGCCAAAGAATGCTCAAACTACTGCACAATTGCACTCATCTCACACGCTATTAAAGTAATGCTTAAAATTCTCCAAGCCAGACTTCAGCAATACGTGAACCGTGAACTTCCAGATATTCAAGGTGGTTTAGAAAAGGCAGAGGAACCAGAGATCAAATTGCCAACATCCACTGGATCATCAAAAAAGCAAGAGAGTTCCAGAAAAACATCTATTTCTGCTTTATTGACTCTGCCAAAGCCTTTGACTGTGTGGATCAAAATAAACTGTGGAAAATTCTGAAAGAGATGGGCATACCAGACCACTTGACCTGCCTCTTGAGAAACCTGTATGCAGGTCAGGAAGCAACAGTTAGATATGGATGTGGAACAACAGACTGGTTCCAAATAGGAAAAGGAGTACTTCAAGGCTGTATATTGTCACCCTGCTTATTTGACTTATATGCAGAATACATCATGAGAAATGCTGGGCTGGAGGAAGCACAAGCTGGAATCAAGATTGCCAGGAGGAATATCAATAACCTCAGATATGCAAATGACACCACCCTTATGGCAGAAAGTTAAGAAGAACTAAAGAGCCTCTTGATGCAAGTGAAAGAGAAGAGTGAAAAAGTTGGCTTAAAGCTCAACATTCAGAAAACTAAGATCATGGCATCCAGTCCCATCACTTCATGGCAGATAGATGGGGAAATAGTGGAAACAGTGGCTGACTTTATTTTTCTGGGCTCCAAAATCACTGCAGATGGTGACGGCAGCCATGAAATTAAAAGACGTTTACTCCTTGGAAGGAAAGCTATGACCAACCTAGACAGCATATTAAAAAGCAGAGAGATTACTTTGCCAACAAAGGTCCATCTAGTCAAGGCTATAGTTTTTCCAGTAGTCATGTATGGATGTGAGAGTTGAACTATAAAGAAAGTTGAGCACTGAAGAATTGATGCTTTTGAACTGTGGTGTTGGAGAAGACTCTTGAGAGTCCCTTGGACTGCAAGGAGATCCAACCAGTCCATCCTAAAGGAGATCAGTCCTGGGTGTTCATTGGAAGGACTGAGGTTGAAGCTGAAACTCCAGTACTTTAGCCATCTGATTTGAGGAGCTGACTCATTTGAAAAGACCCTGATGCTTGGAGGGATTGGGGGCAGGAGGAGAAGGGGACAACAGAGGATGAAATGGTTGGATGGCATCACTGACATGATGGACATAGGTTTGGGTGGACTCCGGGAGTTGGTGATGGACAGGGAGGCCTGGCGTGCTGTGGTTCATGGGGTCACAAAGAGTCGGACATGACTGAGCGACTGAACTGAACTGAATGATCCTATTACCATTTTCTTAATTATTTGGGTTTATTTTGTGTAGGTCTTTTCCTTCTCTTGTGTTTCCTGCCTAGAGAAGTTCCTTTAGCATTTGTTGTAAAGATGGTTTGGTGCATCCAGTATTTTTTGAGTGGCTACCAACTTTCTAGATTTCATTTTTGGCTTAGGATACAAAACATTAAAAAAAAAAAAAATCCCTGATTTCCAGGTAAGGAAAGATAGAATATACACACAATAGCCAGACTTCCCTGGTAATACAGTGGTTAAGATTTTGCACTCCCAATGCAGGGGCCAGGGTTCTATCCCTGGTCAGGGAACCAGATCCCACTTGCTGAAACTGAATAACCCATATGCCTCAATGAAGACCTTGTGTGCCACAACTAAGACCCAGCGCAGACAAATAAGTAAATGAATAAGTAAGAACATACACAAAATAGCAAGTGAACTAAATTGTGTGTTAGAGAGTGATGTGTTTTGGAGAAAAAATGAAGTAGGGGATGGTGTTAGGGAGTGATAGGATGTGGGCAGTTTCAAATAGTGTGTCTTTGGAGAAAACTTCACTGGAAAGTTGACATTTGGAGCAAACCTAAAGGAGATGAGGGAGAAAGGCATCACCTCCTGGATTAGGAGGTGAGCCTTCCAAGCAGAAGGAAGAGTAATCTGTAGAGCCCTGGAGAGATGTGGGGAGCGGGCACTAAAGGAATGGTGAAGGGGTCAGAGTGGCTAGAGCAGAGAGAAGTATGTGATGGTGTGAGGAGGTGAGATCAGAGAGGTGGAAGGAAACACGTACAGTGGGACTTTGTAGGTCATTAAAAGTTCTTGGCATCCTGCTTAACCATGACCAGAGCATCATTTGTAACCTCATCATTTGCTGGGAGCCAACACACGAGACCCTACCCATGACAAGGTCATGAGGGAGAAAACCTGACAGGCAAGGCGGATCAGGTTTTCAGGGGTTTTGAAAAGGCAAGCTCACGAGATCCCACCCATGACAAGGTCACGAGGAGAAAGCCTGACAGGCAAGGCTGATCAGGGATTTTGAAAAGCTGCCCCCGGCGCTCACCCTAAAGATGGTATCTGTCTTTCTGATGCCTGCATCAATAGACTACTCCCTAATTTCTGTGACACAGGCAGAAGGCCTTCCCCGATCTCTTCCCAAATAAGAATCAATTTAGAATTTAATCAATACGTTTCCCAGGTGGTGGTATTTTATGAGATTATTCAGGGTGAAAGGAGTGTTTTAATTTAAACTCCTTTGCTGGTAGTTAGCCAAATGCATTTATGCCCTTGGTACTAATATGCATGATTGCTTATAATATCCTAATCATAAAATAGCATAAAGAACCTGATTATATAAAAGCCCTAATAGACATAGAGCATTTTTGAGGGGTGAAGGAGTCCTGTTAGAAAACATAAGAAAAATTATTCTAAAGGTGGTTATTGGGTTGATGTTTGCTTGCTGTGTTTTGCTTGCTGTGTTTTTGCTTTTAATGTGCTAAGGTTGTGTTATAGAAACCATTGTTAATATAGTTAAAGATCTAGAGAAATAAGAACTTAGCCCTAGTGTGGTAACAATGAGATGGTTGTTAATTGTCAGCCAGGAGTGCTAGGCAGAGGCTGCCTCACTGAAGCCGCAGAGTCTGTGTGGGGTAAACTTCTCAGATAAACGCAACTGACAACTTCTGCAGAAGGATTAATTTTTGTGTTAACAAGGTTATACTTCTACTCTGCACTGTTTCCCTGTGAGACTGCTACCTTTCAGTTAAGGTCACCAGAGACACAGAAAATAGGTTTACATTCACCTGACCTGCATAAAATGTTAATAGGCCCCAAGGCCAGAAGATAATGTACAAGACCCTCATAAACAAAGAAGTATTCAGAAAACACCCTGGTTTTGTGAAGGACAAGCTGACGTAATGTTAAACCACCTTAGAAATGTACTAATTTAGGGTATAAAAGTTACGGTAAAAAATAAAGCATTGCCAGACTCTGCCAGACCCTGCAAACACCCCCATCTGGTCATTCTCTCTCTCTCTCTTTCTCTCTCTCTCCCTTGCAGACTTGGCCCTATCAAGGCTGATCTCACGTGTCTTCTCTATATCTCTTGCCGACGCCGTTCATCCTGAGGGTACCCCCTGGATCCTGCTGAGGCTGGACCCCGGCAATCATTGGTAAAGCATTACTTGCTTGTTTATCCTTGATCAAATTTGAGTTGATCTTGCAAGACCGAGAAACGCAGCAGGTATTATTGAACCCCTTTGAGAGATGAAGAGTCAGACTCAGAAAATACTGAATGAATTGCCACCTACTCAGAGAGTGATTTGACCTTATGTCTCATTTCTGGGGCTTTCCAATTGCCTCAATGGGTAAAGAATCTACCTGCAATGCAGGAAATGCAGGAGACGCAGGTTTGATCCCTGGGTTAAGAAGATCCCTGGAAGAGGGCATGACAACCCACACCAGTATTCTTGCCTGGAGAATCCCATGGACAGAGGAGCCTGGTGAGCTACAGTCCATAGGATCGCAGAGTCTGAAGCAACTGAGTACGCAGACACTCCTCATTTCCAGACCATTTTTCTTTCTGCTAGTACCTTATCTTGATTCTATCCCAGAATATCTGTGCTTGTAAAATAGAGAGCAGACAACAATGCAGAACCTCCATTCTTAGCTTTGATATATAGTCTCCCTATTTTGTTCCCTGGTCCATTTCACTATCTACAGACGCAAAGGACTGCAGGTTACATGCAGCCTAACCACATGGGACACAATTTATATTGACTGCAGTGTGAATGGTGCCCCCTGGAGTTTAGCCACACACTGACCCTGCTATTATCTAGCAGCTTTTCTCATCTTGACTTTGTCTCTTCTTTCTAGGCCTGCACTTGCTCTCTGAACTCAATGGCAGAGTTCCATATACTTAATTTTAATTCTTGGCATCCCCTAGTTTATGGTTTGTACTGATACTTTGGCAAATAATTTGCCTAAACCCAGGCCAACCTTGAGAGTTCATATGGCATTTTTCTCCTAGTAGGCCTGTCAGCTCTTCCTGCCTTCCTGTCCCAGCCATGCTGAATGAGAAATGAGGCAACACCCTTCTACATCCATCTATGCAGCCTTGAGAAAATCAGTTCATCCCTTCAGTTGCTATTTATCTTTGATTCTTGTGTTTATTTCAAATTTCCCAAAGCTCTAGACTATATATATATACATACACACACACACACACACACATATATATATATTTAAACTTTCCATATGCTGTCTTTGCAGGGTCTTTGACAGTCTTTTTTGCTGATCAGTAAGCCTGAGCCACTTTGATGAATGGGAGTCTTCAGGAATGGATACTCATTAAACAAACAGATCTGCTAAGCTAATGCACTTTGTTATGGGCTGAGCAAGTTTCCTCTTATGTAATCTTCCCTCATGAGAGTGGGCTGTGCTTGGGAAGAAAGCAGCTGCTCTCTCAAGGGTCTTTGTGTCCCTAGTCACTGCTGCAATTTATAGTGGGGTGACCACAGCCTTGTAATTTCCCACGCTCCTTCTCCTGACTCCTGGGTTTGCGAGTGAATGTTAGACTTCTTGAAGCTGCAGAACTGAGACTTCCAACAGCAGATTGCCTCTGTATTCCTAGCCACTGTGAGAGCTGGTTTCTGGCATTGTGTTCTGTTTCTCTGCTGAGGATGCCCTGTTCTCTTTCAATGTAACCTCTTTTTCTTTCTCTAACCCTTCAGTCCTGAATCCCTTTCATTCACATTGTTCTCTTAACAGAAAAACAAGCAGCTTCCTTTGGAGGAAAAAGAGGCATCCTTTGTTTATCTTTTAACATATGAATAGAAATATAAGGTAATCATATACCATACCAATATAACACAGTACAAATACAAGTCAGGAGCAGACACTCCCTCAATGGGGCAGGCCAGATTTTCTTTTTCTCTCCATACCTGTTTTCTATTTTCTTGTTTCTTCCTGGCAACTTCTTTCTCCCATTTTCCCAAAGAGATGTGAGTCTATGCAGTCAAGACATAGGGCAAACTCATCTCCATGTGGCTTGATACAACCCCAGGAGAAAGGGGCTATATCCAGGAGTTGGAATTGTTTGACTTTGCTTTTTATTTAATTAATTAATTTACTTTTGGCTGCATCGGGCCCTTGTAGCTGCATGTGGGCTTTCTCTAGTTGTAGCGAGCAGGGGCTCCTTTCTTGTTGTGCTGCATGGACTTCTCCTTGCTGTGGCTCCTCTTTCTTGTGGCGCACAGACTATAGGTCTCAGGCTCAGTAGTTATGGCACCCGGGCTTAGTTGTCCTGAAGCATGTTGGATCTTCCTGGACTGGGGATCAGACCTGCACCTCAT
This sequence comes from Cervus canadensis, assembly GCF_019320065.1. Classification (NCBI taxonomy): domain Eukaryota; kingdom Metazoa; phylum Chordata; class Mammalia; order Artiodactyla; family Cervidae; genus Cervus; species Cervus canadensis. Next base: position 243,056 of record NC_057415.1, on the reverse strand, counting down.
GCATTGGCAGGTGGATTCTTAACCACTGGACTAGCAGGGAAGTCCTGAGTTCGCTTTTTAGTACTACTTCAAAGGCCCCATTAGAGAATCTTCTGGTGCTGAGGCAATGATAGTGGCATCACCTGCTGTTAAGGAAGGAGCATGGAGGGCCTCGTCAGTGCCTTTGGTTCTCACTGTCCAGCTGCTCTCGCTGAGCACAGCTGCCTTCCACTGGTTACACCCATAGATGCTCTGTCGTGCTCCAGTGCTGCCCTCCCCAGGACCCTGAGATGTCAAAGACAGTTTATAGGAAAACCCTCTATATTTGTTTCCTGAGGTTCCCATAACCAATTACCACACACATGCTGGCTAAACTGACAGAAATATATTCTCTCAAAGTTCTGGAAGCCAGAAGTCTGAAATCCTGCAGGGCTGAGCTTCTTCCAGGGGATCTAGTGGAGAATTTTCTCTGTCTCTTCCAGCTTCTGGTGACTGCAAGCTTTCCTGGGCTTGTGGCCCCATCACTCCAATATCTGCCTTGATCTTCAAATATCCTTCTTCTCTGTGTGACTGTTCTCTGTGTGTTTCTTATAGGGACACTTGATATTGGATTTAAAGTCCATCCAGGTAAGCCTGGATGAACTAATCTTGAGATCCTTAACTTAATTACATCTGCAAGGACCCTTTTCTCAATAAAGTCACATTATAGGTTTCAGGAATTGACATGGACATGGCTTTTGGGGAGGAGTATTTTTTTACCTATTCTTATATATATATGGCTGTGCTGGGCTTTCATTGTGGCATAGGGGCTTCTCGTTGCAGAGCAAGGACTTCTCTATTTGCTGTGCACAGGCTTAGTTGCCCATAGCATGTGGGATCTTAGTTCCCATTCCTAGTTCCCAGGTATTGTACCCATGTTCCCTGCACTGTACCCATGTTCCCTGCACTAGAAGCAAATTCTTCTTCTTTTTTTTCCCATTTATTTTTATTAGTTGGAGGCTAATTACTTTACAATATTGTAGTGGTTTTTGCCATACATTGATATGAATCAGCCATGGGTTTATATGTGTTCCCCATCCTGATCCCCCCTCCCACCTCCCTCCCCATCCCATCCTTCTGGGTCATCCCAGTGCACCAGCCCTGAGCACCTTGTCTCATGCATCAAACCTGGACTGGCAATCTGTTTCATATACGATAATATACATGATTCAATGCTATTCTCTCAGATCATCCCACCCTCGCCTTCTCCCACAGAGTCCAAAAGACTGTTCTATACATCTGTGTCTCTTTTGCTGTCTTACATATAAGGTTATTGCTACCATCTTTATAAATTCCATATGTGTTAGTATGTTGTATTGGTATTTTTCTTTCTGGTTTACTCCACTCTGTATAATAGGCTCCAGTTTCATCCACCTCATTAGAACTGATTCAAATGTATTCTTTTTAATGGCTGAGTAACATTCCATTGTGTATATGTACCACAGCTTTCTTATCCATTCGTCTGCTGATGGACATCTAGGTTGCTTCCATATCCTGGCTATTATAAACAGTGCTGCAATGAACATTGGGGTACTTCTGTCTCTTTCAATTCTGGTTTTCTTCAGTGTGTATGCCCAGCAGTGGGATTCCTGGGTCATATGGCAGTTCTATTTCCAATTTTTTAAGGAATCTTCACACTGTTCTCCATAGTGACCGTACTAGTTTGCATTCCCACCAACAATGTAGGAAGGTTCCCTTTTCCTCACACCCTCTTCAGCATTTATTGTTTGTAGATTTTTGGATAGCAGCCATTCTGACTGGGGTGAGATGGCACCTCATTGTGGTGTTGATTTGCATTTCTCTGATAATGAGTGATGTTGAGCATCTTTTCATGTGTTTGTTAGCCATCTGTATGTCTTCTTTGGGGAACTGTCTGTTTAGTTCTTTGGCCCGTTTTTTTATTGGGTCATTTATTTGTCTGGAATTGAGCTTCAGGAGTTGCTTGTATATTTTTGAGATTAATTCTTTGTCAGTTGCTTTGTTTGCTATTATTTTCTCCCATTCTGAAGGCTGTCTTTTCACTTTGCTTATAGTTTCCTTCGTTCTGCAAAAACTTTTAAGTTTAATTAGGTCCTATTTGATTATATTTGCTTTTATTTCCATTACTTTGGGAGGTGGGTCATAGAGGATCCTGCTGTGATTTATGTCAGAGAGTGTTTTGCCTATGTTTTCCTCTAGGAGTTTTATAGTTTCTGGTCTTACATTTAGATCTTTAATCCATTTTGAGTTAATTTTTGTGTATGGTGTTAGAAAGTGTTCTAGTTTCATTCTTTTACAAGTGGTTGACCAGTTTTCCCAGCACCACTTGTTAAAGAGATCCTCTTTTCTCCATTGTATATTCTTGCCTCCTTTGTCAAAGATAAGGTGTCCATAGGTGCATGGATTTATCTCTGGGTTTTCTATTTTGTTCCGTTGATCTATATTTCTGTCTTTGTGCCAGTACCATACTGTCTTGATGACTGTAGCTTTGTAGTAGAGTCTGAAGTCAGGCAGCTTGATTCCTCCTGTTCTGTTCTTCTTTCTCAAGATTGCTTTGGCTATTCGAGGTTTTTTGTATTTCCATACAAATTGTGAACTTATTTGTTCTGGTTCTGTGAAAAACACCGTTGGTAGCTTGATAGGGATTGCATTGAATCTATAGATTGCTTTGGATGGTATACTCATTTTCACTCTATTGATTCTTCCAATCCATGAACACGGTATGTTTCTTCATCTATTTGTGTCTTCCTTGATTTCTTTCATCTGTGTTTTATACTTTTCTATATATAGGTCTTTTGTTTCTTTAGGTAGATATATTCCTAAGTATTTTATTCTTTTTGTTGTAAGGGTGAATGGAATTGTTTCCTTAATTTCTCCTTCTGTTTTCTCATTGTTAGGGTATAGGAATGCAAGGTATTTCTGTGTGTTAATTTTATATCCTGCAACTTTACTCATTGATTAGCTCTAGTAATTTTCTGGTAGAGTCTTTGGGGTTTTCTATGTAGAGGATCATGTCATCTGCAAACAGTGAGAATTTTAGTTCTTCTTTTCCAATCTGGATTCTTTTATTTCTTTTTATGCTCTGATTGCTGTGGCCAAAACTTCCAAAACTATGTTGAATAGTAGTGGTGAGAGTGGGCTCCCTTGCCTTGTTCCTGACTTTAGGGGAAATGCTTTCAATTTTTCACCATTGAGGATAATGTTTGCTGTGGGTTTGTCATATATAGCTTTTATTATGTTGAGCTATGTTCCTTCTACTCCTGATTTCTGGAGAGTTTTTATCATAAATGGATGTTGAATTTTGTCAAAAGCTTTTTCTACATCTACTGAGATTATCATACAGTTTTTATCTTTCAATTTGTTAATGCGGTGTATTACATTGATTGATTTGTGGATATTAAAGAATCCCTGCATTCTTGGGATAAAGCCCACTTGGTCATGATGTATGATCTTTTTAATATGTTGTTGGATTCTGTTTGCTAGAATTTTGTTAAGGATTTTTGCATCTATGTTCATCAGTGATATTGACCTGTAGTTTTCTTTTTTTGTGACATCTCTGTCTGGTTTTGGTACTAGGGTGATGGTGGCCTCACAGAATGAGTTTGGAAATTTACCTCCTTCTGCAATTCTGGTGGCCTTTGAGTAAAGCAGATTGCTGTCCACAATGGGAGTGGGTCTCATCCAATCTACTAGAACAACATGCTGACCTCTCCTCTAGGGGGCATTCTGCCAGCAGGTTGCCCAAAGATTTCATCTGCAATACTGTCTCTTCCTGATTCAACAGCAGACTGGCTTTGCACTAAAACTGCAACTTTTTTTCTGAGTCTCCAGCCTTGGTCTCCCCCAGATTTTGGACTTGTGAAACCTTCACAATGGCATGAGTTGATTCCTTAAAATGAAAAGAACTAAATAAAAAATAAAAAGAAAAAATAAATAGAACCAATGGGCTACATATATATATATATATATATATATATATATATATATATATATATATATCTCAATAACTTCAGATATGCAGATGACACCACCCTTATGGCAGAAAGTGAACTAAAGAGACTCTTGCTGAAAGTGAAAGAGGAGAGTGAAAACGTTGGCTTAAAACTCAACATTCAGAAAACTAAGATCATGGCATCTGGTCCCATCACTTCATGACAAATAGATGGGGAAATGATGGAAACAGTGAGAAACCTTATTTTGGGGGCTCCAAAATCACTGCAGATGGTGACTGCAGCCATGAAATTAAAAGATGCTTACTTCTTGGAAGAAAAGCTATGACCAACCTAGACAGCATATTAAAAAGCAGAGACACTACTTTGCCAACAAAGGTCTGTCTAGTCAAAGCTATGGTTTTTCCAGTAGTCATGTATGGATGTGAGAATTGGATTATAAAGAAATCTTAACACTAAAGAATTGATGCTTTTGAACCGTGGTGTTGGAGAAGACTGTTGAGAGTCCCTTGGACTGCAAGGAGATCAAATCTTGCATCCTAAAGGAAATCAGTCCTGAATATTCATTGAAAGAACTGATGCTAAAGCTGAAACTCCAATACTTTGGCCACCTGATGCAAAGAAGTGACTCATTGGAAAAGACACTCATGCTGGGAAAGATTGAAGGCAGGAGGAGAAGGGGACGACAGAGGATAAGATGGTTGGATGGCATCACCAACTCGATGGACATGAGTTTGAGCAAACTCTGGGACAAGGTGATGGACAAGGAGGCATGGCGTGCTTCAGTCCATGGGGTTTCAAAGAGTCGGACATGACGGAGCGACTGAAATGAACTTATCTTGTTGATTGTATTTCTTTGACAAGCACTGACTAAATACACCTTGCTATGCCAAAGACCAAACACAAAACCAGTGGTGATAACATTGCTTTCTTTTAACCTGATTAAAGTTGATATGCCTCTGCTTCCTATCGACTTAAAAGACTTAGTATTCCTAGAAGTCACATTGTAATGTGTGTTTTTTATATCCCACAATCTCAAACAACAAACTCAACTCCTTTAAACACATATATACTTTGTTTTTATTCTTAGGTCATTGATACAAAGTTTCCTCATGCCTGTGGCTGGCATCACTATCATGTTTTAAAAGCAGGGATAGGAGTGCCCACTTCAGCTTTCAGTGATTCTCAAAGCCTAGTCTCCAAACAGCAACATCAGCATTACCAGGCACTTGTGAGAAATGTGTATTCTCGGAGCTTTCCTGGTGGTCCAGTGGCTAAGACTCCACGCTCCCAGTGCAGGGGGCCTGGGTTTGACCCTAGTCAGGGAACTAGATTTTGCATGCCACAACTAGGAGTTTACTTGCTGCAACTAAGATAGATCTCACATATTGTAACTAAAGATTTGCATGCTACAAAGAAGACTGAAGATCCTGCATGCCACAGCTAAGACCTGGTATAGCCAAATAAATAAATAAATATTAGAAGAAAAGAAAAAAATGTGTATTCTCATGCCCAACCAAGACATATTGAGTCAGAAACTCTGAATGAGTGGCCCAGTAATCTGTATTTTACCAAGCTTCCAAGTTCTGATGCAAACTAAAGTTTGAAAATCACTGCTTTTACTGTAGAATGCCAAAACATTTCCCCAATTTCTGCAATTATGGAAGGTAAAGATATTCTTCCCAATACCGATTTTGACTGGGAGGGCCCTAAATAGACTCTGTCTAGATTGGCTATTGGAAAATTTTGTACAACCAGAAATGCAGAGATACATAGAAAACAGTCCCAATATGACTTTTGTTGCACCCCAGAAACTAGCAACAGTGATAAAAATAAGCAAACTTCTATCTCTGCTTAAACCTTATCCTCCACTTTAGATTCTGTTCCTCTTCCTTGCTGTTTCTGTGCCTTCCCTCATGCTTTTTACCCTGTCACCTAAATTGCCAACCCTTTCTCTGATTCATTGTTTACCCGCTCAAGACCAGCTGAACTCTCACCTTCCTCGCGATGTCTTTTCGGCTACAATGTTCTCTCCCTTTACCAAATATCTGGTAGGGTTGTTGCATTTTCTGATTTAATTACTTTAAGCTAGCATGGGATTATGGTGATGCTCATTTTTTTTCTCCTTCTTCCCAGACCCCTCAAATGGTTACAAACCTTTGAAGGAAAGAGTATCCAACTTTTAGGTGTGCAACTTTGGTCAGCTCAGGCCGCTAAAACAACACACCCTGAAGTAGGTGACTTGTCAACAACAGAAATTTATTTCTTACAGTTCTAGAGGCTGAAAGTCTAAGATTATGGTGCTGGGACAGCTGGGTTCTGGTGAAGACTCTCTTCTGAGTTGCAGATGGCTGACTTCAAGCTGTGTCCTCTTGTGGTGGAAAGAGCTAGCTTGTTCTCTGGCCTTTTCTAAAAGAGCACTAATCTCATTATGAGGACTCCACCTTCATGACTTAATAACCCCCCAAAGTCCCCACTTCCTCATTCAATGACACTGGGGATTAGACTTCAACATGGGAGGACATAAACATTCAGCCCATAACAATACCCCAAAGTACCTGGCACAATGCTAAACAGTAGATAAGCAACCAATGAAGGTTGAGCACCAGAGAATTGATGCTTTCAAATTGCGGTGCTGGAGAAGACTCTTGAGAGTCTCCTGGACTGCAAGGAGATCAAACCAGTCAATCCTAAAGGAAGTCAACTCTGAATATTCACTGGAAGGACTAATGCTGAAGCTCCAATACGTTGGCCACCTGATGTGAAGAGCCAACTCACTGGAAAAGACCCTGATGCTGGGAAAGATTGAAGTCAGAAGAAGAAGAGGGTGACAGAGCATGAGATGGTTGGAAGGCATTACCAACTCAATGGACATGAGTTTGAGCAAACTCTGGGAGACGGTGGAGGCTAGGGACCCCTGGTGTACTGCAATCCATGGAGTCGCAAAGAGTCAGACATAATTTAGTCACTGAACAACAACAACCTGTACTTGTTAAACTGATGAACAGATCACCATCAATCTTATTGGTCTCTGGCAATTGCTAATAGATTTGCCTGTCTTTATTTAGCTATCATGAAGAAATCTCCATTTTGTACCTTGGAGGAGTAATATTCTAGGAAAGCAAATATATACAAATAAATATCAAAAATCACACTGGGCCTTTATAGAGCTGAAAATGGTGAGGTGTAGGATTATAGAGGTGGGAGTGACAAAAAACCATCCAGACTGTATCTTCAGCATCCAGAGCACTGTTGGGACTCAGTAAATATTTCTGATGGACTATATAAGGTCCAGATCTCATTGTTTTTATAGTAAGTATAACAGAACATGATATACTCAAGAAATATTTGTGAAATGGATGAATCAGCTCTCAGGTTAAACATTAGCCCTGAGATTCTAGTGTTCTCCCAGCCTCATGGCCAGAAGTACACCCTAATATGTGATACACACTCTGGTTTCTAATGTCTATGCTCTGGGCATTGAATCTGTAGCAGGAATTTGCCTTTGCAGAGGGAAAGTCAGAAGCTTGTTCCTATGCACGGAATTGGGATTCTGTTATATCATGTTTCCCTGAGAGAATAAACAATATTTTATGCATCATCTGATGGTCCCCAGTTGTCTCCTTAGAAAACTCTGCATCCTTGGGGAGCAGAATACTCAGTTCCCACTGGCAGTCCTGAATTTGATATGGTGGAACCGGTAGATGGAGGTACTGATGCCTCTGCTAAAATGACTCACATGTCTGCTAACACAGCCGCCTTCCTTTGAGCTGTGGGACTGCTGAGAAACCCCAGATTTGGTTAAATCACCTCTTTTTGAAGGGGAAGATGCCTTCTCTTACCTAAGGGTCTGTTGCTCCAAGGGAAGGAGTTAAGTTACCATGACAGTAGACAACTTCTTTCTGATATACGAGAAAGGGCACTAGAAGGAGAACCAGGAGATGTTAGTTCTGAGCTTTGTCATTATCTAACTGCATTGTTGTCGTTCAGTTGCTAAGTGCTGTCTGATTCTTTTTGACCCCATGGACTACAGCACATCATGCTTCCCTGTCCTTCATTATCTCCCAGAACTTGCTCAAACTCATGTCTATTGAGCTGATGATGCCATCCAACCATCTCATCCTCTCTTGCCCCTTCTCCTCCTGCCTTCAATCTTTCCCAGCCTCAGGGTCTTTTCCAATGAGTCAGTTCTTCTCATCAGGAGGCCTAAGAGTTGTAGTATCAGCTTCAGCTTTAGTCCTTCTGATGAATACTCAGGGTTGATTTCCTTTGGGCAGTTCACATTTGTGGCCTTCAATTTTCTATGCAGAACCGTCATCTAGCTTACCTCTAGATCCCTCTAGCTTATGATCTCTATTATTTCTGATTTCGCTGCTCATATGCCTATTTGTTTGTTTCTAGGCATCAAAGACTATGTTTTGCCTCAGTGTACTGTGTACTGTGTACTGTGTACTGTATCCACCTGGATAATATTTTTCCTGCCTGCTCAAGATTCCAGCTAATTTCTCATCAGATCCTGCTTCCTTCTGGGATCTCTGGCAAATTTTAAGATCAGGCTGGTTTGTCAAGTATACGAACTAGTCTTCAATTTATTCTGTTTCAACTGCTATTTTTCAAAATCAACCTTAATTACCCAAGCTATAAAGGCAAAGCTCTAAACTATAAACAAATAAATTATCATAATTAGAGCCATTTCTTCCTGACTGGACTCACTAGAGTTCAGAGATGTTGAAACTACTGAAGCCCAAGTTACTCAGACCTTGAGGTCTCCAAGGTCACCTGGCCCAGAATGGTTGGTATTAATAGAAACTGGTGTAGAGTTACTATTGAGAAATGTGAGTGTGATAAAATTACTTCCAGCAGTATTTGTTGGCTGACCTGAATAATCTTGAAGCCTGTTTTGTGTTGTGATGACAAGGTAGACAAAGTGTATAGGAGTATGGAATCTGATGCATTCAGGGATTTTTTCATAAGCTTCTGGATGAAGCTGATCTTAAGCGCTATAAAAGAATGTACACTGTCTTGAGGGCTTATATAGTATCTTTGGTGACCTGAGGGTTATAGCATTAGGAATACAGGGTTCTCAGTCTAGGAATCCAAGCAAATGCTTCCTTAATGGGCATAATGACAGCAGGAGTGGCCATGCTAGTAGAGAGAGAGGAGGGAGGTCCTGGGGCAGCTGATGGTTTCAGGACAAGGGGTGGTACATAGAGGTGTGATGCCAGGAGGATCTAAAAGGAAATACTTAGGTGTTCTTAGGTTAGTATGGCTAAAGGTCTCATAGAAAAATCTTGGAAAATTTTAATGAAAATTTTGTTTTTTTTTATTCTTTGCCTTAGACCATCTTTCAGGAAATCCAAGCTTCCCATTATTAATCATATCAGTGACTATCATCTATTGGGGACTGGTCATCATCTAAGACCTGTGAAGTCTACTATAGTGTTATTGTTTCTTTTTGTTGTTGTTTAGTTGCTCAGTCGTGTCCAACTCTTTCCAACCCCATGGACTGTAGCCCATCAGGCTTCTTTGTCCATGGGATTTCCCAGGCAAGAATACTGGAATGGGTTGTTATTTCCTTCTCCAGGGGATCTTCCTCACCCAGGGATTGAACTCATGTCTCCTTCATTGACTGGTGGATTCTTTACCACTGAGCCACCTGGGAAGCCTATCATCTATCTATCTATCTATCTATCTATCTATCTATCTATCTATCTATCTATCTATCTATCTATCTATATCTGTATCTATGTATCCTGGGATGGGAATATCCCTTGGAGAAGGGATAGGCTACCAACTCTGGTATTCTTAGGCTTCCCTAGTGGCTCAGATGGTAAAGAATTCACCTGCAATACAGACCTGGGTTCAGTTCCTGGGTTGGGAAGATCCCCTGGAGGAGGGCATGGCAACCCACTCCAGTATTCTTGCATGGAGAATCCCCAGGGGCAGAAGAGTCTGGCAGTCCATGGGGTTGCAAAGAGTTGAACATGACTGAGTGACAGCACAAGCACACACACAGGTGTATGAAATAGATAAACTCTAAGTTAGGAGAGAAAAAGTGTTTTTGTCAACGGAACGATAAAGATGGGATTATGACTAGAGTAACTGGTCTTTGTGCTGTTGCTTATTTGTCAAAGGCACTACCAGGCTTTGTATTATTTTCTCTCCTACAGTTGTTACAGATTACTTGATTATTTGATTCAACTGAATCAAATGTAAGAATGTTCTGACTCTATAAACCCTGATGAAACAATTAGAATAATGGGATAGATGATACAATATGACATTTCAGTCAATTTCTGGCTAAGAATGGCTTTGTCTGCCTCTAACGTCTATATTCTCTTCTGCAGCATTTTGTCTTTGATATTATGTTCAGTTTAGGTGATTTGCTTGTTATTGTTTACCCTCACAAACTCACTGTGAGAAAACCAGCTTCATACCCCTCAGATATGTAGACCATTCAAAATCAGCAGAGCTCAGGTCCAAGTGAATCTGTGATTCCCCACCTCAGATACACATGTGTGCATGCATGCTCAGTTGCTTAGTCGTGTCTGACTCCTTGTGATCTCATGGACTATAGCCCTCCAGGCTCCTCTGCCCTTAAGATTTCCCAGGCAAGAATACTGGAGTGGGTTGCCATTTCCTTCTCCAGGGGATCTTCCCAACCCAGGGATCAAACCCAAGTCTCCTGCATCACAGGTGTATTCTTTACTGCTGAGCCACAGAGGGATATAATGGTCTCAGTACTGACTGTGAGTCCTTGAAGCTTGGGTGTCTGCCCTGGAATGCAATCTGGACAGAGGTGACAGCAGCTCTACGCAGACAGGAGAGAGGACAACCTGTTCATAATACAAGGAATAGAAATCAAGGCAAGAGGGCAGTAGAGGGAACAGCACACCCAGAGGGAAACACTTTGTCTCGCCAGTGTTTTTCTACCTCTCTAGGCAAAGGGTCATCTTCAAAGACACCTCCTGTCAAGGTAACAGTGCTAGTATCACTCCTGCATGCCGTGGATACTCGTACTTCATATTGACAGGACATTATCAGCCCAGGTGCCAGGCTCTGTGATTCACCAAGGAACAAAACAGTTGCACGTGCTGAATGGTTGTTAGCTTTCCAACAGTCCAAATCCTGGAGCTGTGCAATCATGATTTGAGTGTGGGCAGGAAAATTTTGCTGAGTATTCTTTGTCAAGAAGTCTGCTTAAAGTCGCTGAAAACCTAACCCTGTATATTTTTTCAAGTCAGGGGGGAGACCTGTGCATGTGGATTGGTCAAGGAGCAATTGAATGGTTCCCTCTAGCTCAAAGGCCTGACAGAGAAGGATCAGTAGCAGCACAGAGAATAAATGAGAAGGAAGGAAAACACTCTTTAGCAACTCTTAAGTTTCTGCTAGTCTTTCAACTTCTCCATAGAGCGCTTTAGGAATGTCAAACATATCTGCATAGGTATGTTGGAGGTGTGCTGCAATTCGTTCATTTAATACACATTGAGCTGTTACTCAATAGTGTCTGACCATGAGGAAATTATGTGAGTGTGAGGGTTGCCTACACTAAACAAAGGATGAGAACTAGACAACTGGTGAGAGCATATTGTATAGCCCAGGGAACTCTACTTAATGCACTGTGGAGTCCTAAATGGGAGGGAAGTCCAGAAAGGGGGGGTGGGTATATATGTATGTATGGCTGATTCATCTTGCTGTGCAGTAGAAGAATTGATGTTTTCAAATTGTGGTGCTGGAGAAGACTCTTGGGAGTCCCTTGGATAACAAGGAGATCAAACCAGTCTATCCTAAAGGAAATCAACCCTGAATATTCATTGGAAGGACTGATGCTGAAGCTTCAATCCTTTGGCCACCTGATGGGAAGAGCCGACTCATTGGAAAAGACCCTGATGCTGGGATAGATTGAGGGAAGGAGGATGAGCTGGTTGGATAGCATAACTGACTCAATGGGCATGAGTTTGAGCAAGCTCCAGGAGATAGTGAAGGCATGGCATGCTGTAGTTCATGGGGTTGCAAAGAGGCAGATAGGATTTAGTGACTGAACGACAAGAAGCTAACACAACATTGTAAGGCAACTATACTCCACTAAAAATTAATTAATTTAAAAAAAGGAAGTAGAGACCTTATCCCCCAAAGGAAAGATTTCTGAGATTAGATATGCACAATGATAGCAACTAGATAAGAAATTAGAGGAAGGATGTTCTAGGTCCTGGAAGTAGCATATGAAATAACCTATCGGAGAGGGAGAGCATGGATATTCAGGGGAAAGAGGTTCACAGTGACTGGAGCACCATACATGCAGGGGAAACAGGATGGGTGATGATGGGGAGCTGGGAAGGGCAAGATCCAGTACTCTAAGCCACATCAGCCCAGCAGCTTACATCAGCTGAATACCTGCATGAGCCAAACACATTGTTTTATGTATATGATTTTATTTACTATTGAGAACAATCCTAGGAAGTGGTTACTATCATTTCCCCCAGTTTTAAGGATAAGAAAATTGTGGCTTAGTGAATTTATGTGACTTGTCTATGATCACAGTTTTGTAGTTAATTAATGGGAGTATTAGAATTTGAGTCTAGGCAATCTGTCACCAGAGTAATTCTCAAGATTAAGTGATAGGATTAAATGACATAATTCAGTTGTTATTATTCAGTCACTCAGTCATGTCTGGCTCTTTGTGACCACATGGACTGTAGCACACCAGACTTCCCTGTTCTTCATCATCTCCTGGAGTTTGCTCAAACTCATGTCCATTGAGTCAATGATGCCATCCAACCATCTCATCCTCTCCTCCTGCCCTCAATCTTTTCTGGCATCAGGGTCTTTTCCAATAAGTCAGCTCTTCACATCAGGTGGACAAAGGATTAGAGCTTCAGCTTCAGCATCAGTCCTTCCAATGACTGTCCTTTTAATGACTTCAGCTTCAGCATCAGTCCTTCAGCATCAGTCCAATCCAATTCAGGGTTGATTTCCTTTAAGATTGACTGGCTTGATTTCCTTGCTGTCTAAGGGACTCTCAAGAGTCTTCTCCAGCATCACAATTTGAAAATATCAATTCTTCGGCACTCAGCCCTCTTTATGGTCCAACTCTCACCAATGCATGACTACTGGAAAAACCCTAGCTTTGACTATACAGACTTTTGTCAGTAAAGTGATGTCTTTGCTTTTTAATATGTTGTCTGGGGTTCCAGAATTGTTGGTCAAAAGAGACCTTAACCAAGTCCACTGAACCGTAGTGCTTTATAATTTGGCTAGAAAGGATTACTAATTAATATTAGAATTTAACTGTATAATTCATTCATTTATTCCTTTAGTAACCAAGTTATCATATATTTGACTGCCTACTATGTGCTAACATAGATGTAGGAACTAGGAATAAAGCAGTAAAAAAAAAACAAAACATGCAAACATTCTTTCTCCACAGAATCTATAGCTTTAAAGGGAAGAGTCAGATGGTTAATAAAAATTAACAAAATGTAGTAAGCAAGATTAGGCTTTTTTTTAATGAGCAGAACTCTTTAATTTTAACATAGTAGAACATAAAAATCCTTTCTTATCAATTTAAGAATATTTTCCCTACCTTAATGTCTAAAGACAGTAATGTATGTTTTCTACTATTTTCCAACATTTTATTAAAACAAAATTTCAGATTTACAGAAATATTGTGAGAACAGTACAAAGAACCTTCATATACTCTCCACCTAGATTCATGAATTATTAATATTTGGCTATATGTAAAAATGATTATTTCTACAATTATTATTAGCTTACTGAATCATTTGGATATAAGTTTCAGATATTAATCACTTCACCCCTAAATAGTTCACCATATATTTCCTATGTTATTCTACATAATCACTATACAATGGCAATACTCAAGAAATGTAACACTGAAACTCTTTTATTTTTCAATATGCACTTTATATTCTAATTTCTCCAGTTATATTCATAATATCATATACATGACTATATATGTGTAGGTATATATATGTGTAGGTATATATATGTGTGTGTGTATATATATATATATTTGGATTTAGGGTTTAATCAAGGATCACATATTGCATTTACTTGTCCTATTTCCTTCTTTGGTATTCCAGCCTCCTTTTATCTTTTATGACACTGACAACTTTTTATATTTAAAATATTTATTTTTAGTACTATTTGAGTCAAAGAATTTTGCTGATCCTTTATAAAGTACATTCTGTTTCACTTCCAAAGTTGGTTGGATATGATCAGTATCATCTAGAAAAACAAGTCATATTGATTACTGGATCTAGCCAGATTACTACTTCATTGGTCTAAAAAAATTAATAACTAGTTTTTGAATAGAATCTAGGTAACAATTATTGGTTTTGCTGATAGATGTTTCCAGTGATTAGGATTTTTTTTTTTAATTCTGAGAATGAGGAACAGTATTAGAGATACACTAGATCAACATTATAAATAATCTCTGTCATTTAAAAATTCTGAATACCAAAGAATCTTTTCAAAGGGATTCTAGAGGAGAAACAAATTTCAAACTCTGTCCATGGTTACATTCTCAGAAACATACTTTTCCCTAGCCATGCTGATTATCATTTGTCATGTGTTCCAAAATCCAGTTTTTAATGCCTGTAGCCCTTGGTCTTCATAGTAAAATCATCAACATGCATGTCAGTTAATGCCAGTTGGGATGACACTGACAATTTTTAAGGATCCAGTTCAGTTGTTGTGCAGAATGCCTTCCAATATGGGTTTATCTGATTGCTTCTCCTTGTTTAGATTCAAGCTAGTATTTGTCCCTTGTCTTAGTGACAGTCATAAATCCTTGAGGAAAGTTACCATCTCCTCTAGGACTTCTGTTAAAAACTTGAGTTCCTTTCAAGTCATTGCATTAATCTGGGCACAGCTACTACAACAATGATACCCACAACTTTAGAGCTGAAACGAGATAGATTTTAATTTCTCTCTCATATAAAGTCCACAGGTGAGTGGTAGCTGTCTTGATAGAGTGACTATGCTCCATAGCGTCATTCGGGGACCCAGGGTCCTTTTGTCTTGTTCCATCATTGTCATCCTCAAGTATCTGTTCTTCATGAAGTCAATGCTGTCTTGCTGGCCCCATGTCTGCATTTCAGCTGCAGGAAAACCAAAGACAGTAAAGTGCATGCAATTTACTTTTTTAAAGGATGAGACTTAAAAGTTGCTCTTATTACTTACATTTGTATTCATTGGCCAGACTCAACAGCTGGGCACAAAGGAGGCTGAAAAAAGCAATTAGTAGCTGGGAGGCCAATTGCCCAGCTAAAGCTCTAGCAGTTATATTAATAAAAGGAAGGAGACTGTGCTGGGACCATTATTGGCTTCTACCACAGTCATTCACTCATTAGGTTGTTATTTCCTATGGTGAAGACTCAATACATGAACAAGTGAATTCATCTCCTTACCCTAACTATCTCCTTAGGTTCTCTTTCATGATACTTATTCAGATGTTTTCTTCTCTATGTAGAGGTCTTCAGAAGTCTCTTAATGAAGTTTTAAAATATAAAAAGTAATTAGTAAAAAGAAATTACTAGATCTAATTTCTAAGGGTGGGGGATTAGGATTGTCATCTCAGATTTTTGCATCATTTCTCAAAGGCAAACCTGAGGATTATGTCAACGCTAATTCAAAAGGCAGAAATAAATTGCTTCCAACCGAGAATTGAGGTGTTTAACTGAGTGGTTAAATTCATTCATTATTGGGTGGTCTTAGGAGGGAACTATATTTATTGGTAGGCTTATCTAATGTATTAAAGAGTATAAAAACACTGAGAGGTAGCTATAGCATGATAATGCCAACAATCACCTTAGAGGTTGTTGTTCAGTTGCTCAGTCATGTCCGACTATTTGTGACCCCATGGAATGCAGCACATATTGCCTAAATTTATCTCATCTTAATTTTTATTTATTTATTCTTTGGCCACCATGTGGCATGTGGGATTTTAGTTCCCTGACCCATGACCTTTACAATGGAAACAGGGTTTTTACCACTGGACCACCAGGGAAATCACTATATCCTTATTTTATATCTGATAAAAATTATAGATGCCTCCCAGCTAGTTAACTGTAGATCTGGACTTGGAACCAGATTTCCTGACTCTGGTTCTGATTCTTCTTTCATAATAATATTAGACAGCCTCTCATTGATCTAGAGTCAACTTCTCCATCCTCATATATCTGTCTCATTTACTAAAGTCCAGGTAACATCTCTATCTCATCCAAGTTACCTGAAAAAGAAGTGCATTTTAAAAAGCAAAACAAACAAAGCAATCTTGGGAAATATTTGCTGGAGTCATGCCCTAGAATCTCTTTGAAGCTTACAGAAGAACACTTGGCACCTCAGACCCAGCATATCCACCTTCCTTCATACTTAAGGATTATTTGTTCCGTTTCTGCCAGATTCCATGTCAGTCCCGCCTAACTCCCAGAGCCCTTTCCGATCTCACACTCATGTAAAACTATGTCTGTCAACAGCTTCCAAGGCTTTATAGAAAAGCAAAAATCAAGCAGGAAGGCATAACACTTTCTTTTGAACACTCTTTCCACTCTGATAGGAAAGGGCCCTACACTATTTTATTTATTTTTCCTTTGATTTTGTATTTTTATTGTGAAAGAGTTCAGATATAAAAATAAGAACAGGGAATAATATTACAAGAACATACCCACTACAGCATTTAAAGATTTTTTTAAAATACAATTTTATTTACTCATTTATTTTTGGCAGTGCTGGGTCTTTGTTGCTGCGTGGGCTTTCCTCCGGCCGTGGCGGGTGAGGGCTGCCCTCCAGCCGCGTTCAGCCTTCTCACTGTGGCGGCCTCTCTCGCTGTGGAGCGCGGCCTTGAGGGCATTCGTGCATCAACAGCTGAAGCGCATGGGCTCAATCGTTGCAGCTTCCGGGCTCTAGGGCACAGGCTCAACAGTTGTGGCAAATGGGCCTAGCTGCTCCTCAGTATGTGGGATCCTCCTGGATCAGGGATCGAACCCGTGTCTCCTGCACGGGCAGGTGGATTCTTTACCACTGAGCCACCAGAGGAGCCCGGGAATTCTTAACATTCTGCATTATCTGCTTCACACATTTTTTTCAGGATGTAAAACATTATAGCTACTCTCAAGGTTTGGTTTCATTCTGTTCCTTTCTTTCTCTTTCTCCCTCCCCAGGGATAATTAATAATTGAAATTTTCTCCTTTGAAGTCTTCCATATCTGTCACTGCAGATCTTTGAAAGATAATTTGGGGTTCATTTCTGCCCTGGGTTGATATTGTGGGATCAAAGATAGTGTCACAGAAACAACCTCTAGTCAGGAGGTATGAAACGAGTAAAAGTAACGTACCATATTTTATGAAATGCAGGAGGATGCAACAGTATTTTGTGCGGTGCTACTTATGGGAAAAAAAGAAAAAAACAAACCTGCCAAGTAAACCTTGCTGTAATACTTTGTTCACATATAATCTTTATTTTATTAAAATACTTGTTAAAAACAGTTCTTTTCACATAGGCATCAAGTTTTACTATGTGTTACTCTGTATATACATAAAAGTCAACGGTGTTCCTAGAATTTCTTCACTTTTCTCAATTCAGACACTGATATCCAAATTTTTTCACATTACATTGATGCCAGTTAGAGCATAAATGATGCCTCCACTTCTTAAAATGTATTCAGGGTTTTCTTCATGCCTCTGATCCTCATTCTTCTGATCTGTCAAGGATAACTGCCTCAGAGAGCTCCTGACCACCAGAAATTCTGAGAAACTTTCAGATGTATTGAAGTATGAAAAATGCAAATCATGAAATTGATTTTTCAAAGTAGTAATTACTCACTGTACTCCTATCCAGAATAAGATATTTAATAGAACCCAAGACATTTTTGGCTTTCCAGGTGGCGCTAGTGGTAAAGAACCTGCCTGCCAATGCAGGAGACATGAGGCATGGGTTCAGTCCCTGGGTGGGGAAGATCCTCTAACCCACTCCAGTATTCTTGCCTGGAAAATCACATGGCCAGAGGAGCCTGGCTGGCAACAGTCCATAGGGTCGCAAAGAGTCAGACACTATTGAAGCAACTTAGCACAACAAGCATACACAAAACGTTTTAACTCAGAGTGAAAGGGGAGGCAAGCTAGATTTCCCACCACTCTGCTTTAAGGAGAAACTGTGATGATGAAGGGGCTTCCCAGGTGGCACTAGTGGTTAGAACCCACCTGTCCATGCAGGAGATGGAAGTGATGCAGGTGATTTGATCCCTGGTCCTGGAAGATGCCCTGGAGGAGGGCATGGAAAAACCAAGTTGATTAAGCTAGCTGTATCTCAGTACTTTCCTCATAGGGTTGTGAGAGAATTAAAGAAGTTAGTTTGTGTAAAGCACCTAAGACAGTGTTCATAAGTATCCGTCTTCTCTATCTTAAACTTTTCTAATTGCCTGATTCCAAGTTCTTTTTTTTTTTTTTTTAACTTCTTTTCACTGTTGGGAGGATCTCCACTCCAGGCCCTGGCTTCTAGGTGTGAGCTTGGCTCAGGGCAGGCCCTCTTCTCTCTCCACCCCCACCCCTCCCACTTGAATAGGGCTTGGTTTCAGTCAACTTTTCCTGGCAATGTCCCAACTCTGGTCACAGTGCCTGTTTCCAGGCCCAGAGCCTGTTCCTATTCGCCCTGTTCACTGATTCAGCATCTGGCCCATAGAAATGTTTGTCCAGTTTCTGGACTCAGCCATGTCTTCCTGTATTTTTCTTTTTGTTTTTTACCTCTGTTTAAAGATAAATTGAGATTTATTCAAAATTTGAGTTCCTTTGAGCAAAAACTAAATCAAATGAAGCAACAACAAACCAGAAGTGGTTAGGAGTGCTCCCCTGACAGAGGTTAGAGGAAAGATTTTATAAGGAAAAGGTGGAAGCAAAGCAAGGAAGTTATTTGATTGGCTACAGCTAAATGTATTACTTGGAAAAGACTAATTGCCTGTGATTGGTTGTCCTTAGGTTTTGATTTCCTAACATAGAGGCACGTACAAGCTTAGATTGTAGTCTGTTGACTGAAAAAAAAGAAAAGATGCACAGCATAAAAGTTGACTTATGTTTTATTTGATGGACGTTCTCGGGACTTCAAGCCTGGAGACAAGACTCTCAGATTGCTCTGAGGGACTACTCCAAAGAGGTAAGGGAGGAGCCAGAATACATAGATGTTTTCTCAACTAAGATCAGATTGTTGGAACATCAAAAAATTACTATTATTAGAGAAAATCAGATATCTCAAGTTAAGGAGTTTAGAACTTTACTATGTGTGGGGTGGAGAGGGGCGGGGAGGATGCAAAAGTTGAAACTCATTGAACTCATTCCTTTGATATGCTTCTCAGCTATCTGGGCCCAGTATCCTGAGTTTTCCCGTCCTGAGCCTCCTTAAGGTGCATCCTTGGGGGTGACTGCAGTGATTGACAGCTTGACTGTGGGAATCCTGTTTCCATCCTGAGTTTTCTCAGGGCTTTCCATTGAAGGTGGCTGTAATGTGATGGCCTAATGGTTGCAGCATCCTTTGTTTACTGATATGGCAGGCAATATTTTTTCATTGACACTTAACATAGCCTGCTAAGGTATTAGAGCCACCACATTCTAATAGCCACCTTGTTTAATTAACTTAGCACCAGTAATTGCCATATCTTTTGACCAGAGTGCATGATTAATGTGTGGATTCCTTTTATCACCTTGGCTGGAGTTCTGAATCATGTTTATGCATCTCTGTCTCTTTCACTATTGCTCATATCTTATTCATCTTGACATCTAGTCCAGCGCCTGACACAATGCCTGCTGCATGGTGGAGCTCAACAAAAATGATTAGATGAATGGAATGATTTTTTTTTTTTAATTTAAATCTTTTTCTCAGCACCATTTAAAAATGTCTTGTTTAATTTGGAACTTCAAGTGTCTGTTCTTTTCTTTCTTATGAGAATTAGTTTTGAGGTCACAAATATGTGTTTGCTTTTTTTAGGCAATTTAAAAAAACGATTTTATTTATTTATTTTTGGCTGTGCTGGGTCTTCGTAGCTGCATGGATTTTTCTCTAGTTGCTTTTCTCTAGTTTCAGAGAGCAGAGACTACCATTCTCCAACTGCAGTGAGCAGGCTTCTCATTTTGGGGCACTCAGGCTTCAGCAGCTGCAGCTCCTGGGCTCCAGAGCATAGGCTCAATGGTTACAGCGCTTAGTTCCTCCTTGGCCTGTGGAATCTTCCCGGACCAGGGACTGAACCCATGTCTCCTGTGTTGGCAGGTGGATTCTTTACCACTGAGCCACCAGGGAAGCCCGAGGCAAGTTGCTGTTGTTGTTTTAATAGCTTTATAATTTGGTATTGCAACTCTAGAAAAATTGTAAAAGCAATATAAAGAATTTCAGCTTCTCCTTCATTTAGATTCCCATTTACTACACTTGATAAAGAAGTAGCAGGCCCAAAATGGCATCATTTGTACTAAGCCCCATGTCAGCAAATGATTTACTACCTAGCTTAATGGCAGTTTCAACCTCCTCCAAGAATGTGATTTTAACTGGTTAGTCTGGAATTTCCTGATCAGCACAAGTGAGGCAATCCCTCAAGACCCCTTCCCTCCCCCAAAGGAGTGTGATCTAAATCTCAATCTATCCACTCTTTGCTAGAGATTTCCCTTTCTTGATCCTTTTCTGTCTATAAACACCTTTTATGCTGCTTGACAGAGCTCTTTTCTATTTGCTAGATAGGATCCTGCCTGATTCATTATTACTGAATAAAGCCAATTTGATCTTTAAATTTGCTCAGTTGAATTTTTTTTTTAATAGTTTTGGTGGCAGTGCTGGTATTGAAGGAGACATTCAGCAGCTTCCCTGGGGACTCAGATGGTAAAGAATCTGCCTTCAATGCGGGAGACCTGGGTCCAATCCCTGAGTCAGGAAGATCCCTGGAGAAGGGAACAGCAACCCATGCCAGCATTCTTGTCTGGAGAATTCCATGGACAGAGGAGCCTGGCGGGCTACAGTCCATGGGGTTGCAAAGAGTTGGACGTGACTGAGTGACTAACACTTTGACTTTCCGGCAGCTTCAGTAACAAGAAACACAGGCATGGCATCCCTTGAACCCTTTAGAGTTCCTCTGTCTTTCTGCCATGTCCAAGGGCCATGGATAAATTCCTCTCAGTTCTGAGCTCCACCCTCTTTACATCAGGATCCTGATCTTATTGGCTTGCCACCATTCTCAGTTTGTTTGGAAGCTCTCCCCATTCTTCTTCCCAGACTCTCCCCAGATTCCACGGTGGGAAATGCTGGCTGGAGCTGGACTGGGTCCAACTTAACCAGACTAAGACCCTGGGCAGCCACTGCTCAAACCAGACTCCACTCACTCATATACCTTGCTCTGCTTCCTCTGAAACCATGTCTGACAAACTGGATATGGCTGAGCTTGAGAAATCCAACAAATCAAACTTGAAGAAGAGAGCAGCACAAGAAAAAAAAAAAATCCTCTGCCTGCAAAGGAAATGCTTGGACAGGAGAAGCAAGCAAGAGAGTCATAACAAGGCAGGAGCCACAAATATGAACTGTACATTCCACAAGCATTGCCTTCTTGTTTGACTTCTTGTAGCTGTTCCCCTTCATCTGATGCAAAGAGGTTGGATCAAGTTTAAGTGACCACACTGCCCCTTTTCACACCAAAGAAAGAAGAACTACTGGCAATGAAAGCCAGGCCAGCCTCTGCCATCTGCCTGTCTCGCTGTTGGTGAAACAAAAATCTGAATGGCACAACAGTGAAACCTAGAGTAAACCCAAGTTGGTCCACGGTGTCCTGAAGCCTGTAAAACGTGAGGCTGGTGTTGTGTTGTGTTTTGTTTTGTTAGCCTTGGGGCACGTGGGATCTCAGTTCCCTGACTGAGGATAGGACCTAGACTTTTGGCAGTGAGAGCAAGGAGTCCTAACCCCTGGATGGCCAGAGAATTCCCTGCAAAATGCAGTTTAATCACAATGCCACTGTTTTGTTCAAATGATTTTAAGTACTATAATGTACACCTTTAAAAATACGCAAACAAAAAATTTTAAAATCAGAAAAAAAAAAAGGACTGGGTCTGACTTGAGCTGTTCTGTGTTCAGAAAGCTGTTGCCAATGGGCATCTCAGAAGAATGCAAAACTAATGGGCAGGGGGAAAGCATTTAAGAGCTGTTGGAGCACTTGCCACCTACGTCAAAGCTCTCATGTTGAGATAAATTGGTCATGGAAGAGGTTAGATTGTGTAGACTGAAAAAAATAGTCACAACCTAAAAGTTGAGAGTTATATTTTATTCTGTGGAAATTTTTAGGACTTCAAGCCCTGGAGATAGCATTTCAAGTGACTCTGAAAGAACAGCTCCAAGGATGCAGAGGGAGGAATCAGGTTATATAGAAGTTTGCAACAAGGGGCTGGTAGTCTAAGCAGCAAAAAAATTATTGTTAATTAAAGAAAACCAGATATATCAAGTTAAGGAATTAGAGCTTTTCTATGTATGGGAAGATGCAAGAGTCCGGGTTTGCTGACATCACTTTTATCGTATGCATCTCAGCTATCGGGCCAGTGTTCTGAGTTCCTCAGTGCTCACCTTAGGGAGCAGCTGCAGCCTAATGGCAGATACTCTTCTCTTTCCTGGGTGCTCTCCGGGCTCAGAAATTGGAGGGCTGGGATAGCTACTGACTGTGACATCCTTGTTTACTAATACGGCAGGAAATAATTTCGTTTCTCAAATGACACAGGTCACCCACAAACCTCAGAAGAACTTCTGTGCATTAAAACACTGTGCGAGGGACTTCCCTGGTGGTCCAGTGGTTAAGAATCTGTCTTCCAATGCAGGGGATGCAGGTCAGGGAACTAAGATCTCACATGCCACTGAGCAAGTGGGACTTGACACAACCAAAAATAAAAAATATTAAAAAAAAAATAAAATAATGTGTGATTCCCAATCCAGCAGTAAATCCTTTTTAGGTATTGGTTTTTCTTAAATTTTATAGAGTTAAATTTGCTACATTTAGGCACACCAACTTATTTTAAGTCTAAGAATTATAGTCCTGGAAGCCATATATTTCAACAAAAATGGCAAAATCTTACTAAAAACCACCTAGAATTACAATGACCACAAAGGGAAATATTCCAATTTAGATAAGATTGTTTATTTAAGAAGTGAAGTTGAAAACAAGTTTTCCCAAGTCAAACAAACAGAATGGGAAACCTATCTTAATTGGTATTTGTGCTTAGGTGCTCAGTCATGTCCGACTCTTTGCAATCCCATGGGCTGTAGCCCACCAGGCTCCCCTGTCCATAAAATTCTCCAGGCAAGAATACTGGAGTGGGTAGCCATTCCCTTCTCCAGGGGATCTTCCCAAACCTGGGACTGAACCTGGGTCTCCCGCATTGCAGGAGTAGTTTTTACTGTCTGAGCCCATTAGTATGCAGAAGCTTCCAGACAGCCTAAAGACAGAAGAACCATGTGGCAGACTTTAGGCCCATCTGAAAACTCTCTTCCTGTGGCATTCTGGGTTCCATACAATAAACGAGGTCCTTCAACCTGCTCATTTATACGATAATGAATTCAACCCGCTCCAGCTTCATTATCTGTGAATGGATTATCTCCTGAGATTAGTGTACTGATAAAAAGATAGAAAATAGGATGGGAGACCATGAATCTTACTGAACTTGTGACCATAACTGAGCACTGTGAAAGGACTTTGGAGTATGATTGTAAACAGGAAATCACCAAACTATCAGCCTTACAGCTACAACAGCTCCAAGGCCAGAGACCTATTTAACATCTGGATTTCTCCAATTGCAAACTCCTTGGGGTTCATCATCAAAACATGGGCCCAAGAATAATGTCTCAGTTGTCATCAGCTGGGACACTGGAAAAGAGATTGTCCTCAAAGGCCTTATGCAAATTCTAGAGTCAACTTAAATGCCCTCATGGGTGTGTGCGTGCTAAGTCGCTTCAGTTGTGCTGACTCTTTGCAACCCTATGGACTGTAGCCTGCCAGGCTCCTTTGTCCATGGGATTCTCTAGAACACTGGAGTGGGTTACTGTGTCCTTCTGCAGGGGATCTTTTCGACCCAAGGATCAAGCCCACATCTCTTACGTCTCCTGCATTGGCAGGTGGATTCTTTACCACTAGCACCACCTGGGAAACTCAAATGCCCTCATATGTACCTCCAAAGGAGGGTCCCTACATGGACCCCTCCCAGAGTTGGCAGGACTCTGAGAAGTTCTCTATAAAACTGCCCCTAATAATTCCCTTAAACAGCCAAGAGGAAGCTAAAACAAAAATTAATGGAAAATTCTGTTAAATTCTGGTAATAGATACCAGAGCCATACTTTCTACTTTAAATCTCAGTCTTATAGTACAACAAACCCCCCAGAAGTGAAAATTAGGTAGTTGGGGTATCTATTAAAATTCAGAGAGGGTTTTTATATCAAACAAATGGCGACCTTTTACTGAAAAGCATTTCTTTCACTGTTTGACACAGCCCAATCTATTATGCAGAGCTCTCCTTTCTAAACTGAAAGGACTGGGAATTTCTAGGCAGTTCAGTGGCTCACCGTGGCAGTAAAGAATCTGCCTGCAATGCAGGATATCTGAGTTCAATCCCTGGGTTGGGAAAATCCCCTGGAGAAGGGAATGGCTACCCACTCCAATATACAGAAGAGCCTGGCGGGCTACTGTCCACGAGGTCACAAAGAGTTAGACCCAACTGAGCAACTAACACTTTGACTTTCCAGGGGTTAGGACTCCATGTTCTCACTCTGTGGGCCTGGTTTGGATCCCTGGTTGGGGGACAAAGATCTCACATGCCACTTAGTGTGCCCCCCCCCAAAAAAAATTAAATTAAATTAAAATAAAAGGGCTAATACATTTTGATATCCAATGGAGACCTCATTTTAGAATTTCCTGGTCAATCTGAACTTGATCTTTTATGTTCTTTAAAATTTATCTTTGATACAAAAGAAGAAAAACTCCAATAAAAAATTCTTTGATTTAATGGAGGTGCCTAAAAATCTCTGGGCTACTTCTCCTAGTGACTTTGAGAGAATAAAAAATACAGTGCTTATAAAAACTCAAATAGATATGACTAAGCCTCTTCCTAAATTACCTCAGTAACCATTAAAGTCTGAGGTTACACAAGTGTGTGTGTGTGCTCTGACCCCATGGACTATAGCCCATGGATTATAGCCCACCAGGCTCCTCTATCTGTGGAATTTTCCAGGCAAGAGTACTGGAATGGGTTACCATTCCAATGGGTTGGGGGATCATCCCGACCCAAGGATTGAACCCACATCTCTTGCATCTCCTGCACTGGCAGGCAGATTCTTTACCACTGTGCCACCTGAGAACCCCTAGACAAGACCACACACTGAGAGTAGGAGACTGAATTACCCAGGAGCGATCGTTCCCTGCACCAGTTCAGATATTGTAACATGCTGATCTTGCTGGTCTGAAAACCTAATGCATGGCATGGCCATTTGTTAAGAACTTGAGAACTATTAACAAGACAGTTATCTCCCTGTTTCCTACTTGTTCCAAGTAGGAACAAGAGAAACATCCTTTTCTCACAAGTCCTACCAGACTTAAGATTGTTCCATGTTGCGGACTTTGTTTAGCCTTCCTCAGCATCCCGGTAGACACAAACAGCCAATACTTATTTGTCTTCTCTTGGAACAATCAGCAATATATCTGGACAGTCAAGCCTCAAGAGTTCATTGTGGCCCTTTTTAACTTTCTCAAGTGTTCCACCAAGATTTAAGTACCCTCTAGTTCCCTGGGAAATTGACCCTTTCACAGTATGTAGTAGACAAGCCTCGTGGTGTGTCTGTTATCACAGACATCCATAAAGATTCTACTTAATTGCCCCTACAGTTAGCTGAAAAGGGACATAAAGCCTAAAAAACAATTCCAATTATCTGTGTGTGTGTGCATGCAGTCACTTCAGTTGTGTCTGACTCTTTGCTACCCTATGGACTGTATCCTGACAGGCTCCAAAGGATCCTCCAGGCAAGAATACTGGAGTGGGTTGCCAAGCCCTCCTCCAGGGGATCTTCCTGATCCAGGGATCGAATCTATATCTCCTGTGTCGCCTGCATTGCAGGCAGATTCTTTATTGCTAAGCCACTGGGGAAGTACCTACAATGATCTCTAGAAACTGTTTATTATCCAAGGCATAATCTAAGCACTGAAGGAATCCAGTTATTTCCAAAATGCACTAAGCAAATCCAAGAATTTCCTAGGTCCACAACTAAGTGATAACTTTGTGGATTTCTAGGCCTGGATGTCATTATAGATGACGGAGTCCTAGATTTTTTTCTTTTCTATTAGCTTCTGTATTTTATGAACTTCCTAAAATTTTACTCCCCGAACCCCTTCCTTGGGAAGGTAAGCATGAGCAGGCCTCTATACAGTTAAAACAGGTAGTGCAAGAAATACCTGCCTTAGGGCTACCTAACTATTCTAACCCTTTCATTTGTGCATTCAAGGAAGACCAAGCCCTGGGAATGCCTATGTAGCACTTGTCAATAAACATAAGCCTTTTGGTTATGACAGCTTGCAATTGATTTAGTTCCTGTGCCTATCCCAACTGTCTTAAGGGATAAACTGCAGCTACAGAGTTAGTAGAAACCTCAGCAAACTCAATCCTAGGAAATGACATTTATTTACAAACTCCGTATGCAATCCAAAGCCTCCTTAATTCTGAATTGACTCAACACTTCTCCACAAACAGACTAAGCTTGTGTGAGATCCTTCCGCTTTCACCACCTAATCTTCATCTTAAACACTGCAGGTTCTTAAGCCTGCTACTCTGTTACACCTGCCTGACAAAGGTGAGCCCCAGGGCTTTGAGGTGATAATGTCCCATTCAGTGACACTGCAACCCGATTTATAAGATGTCCCTCTGACTAACCCTGAGCTGATCTTTGTTGATGGGTCATATTGTAAAAATTACAAAGGATATTTCTAAGCTGGTTATGCTGTTATTGTCCAATATGAACTACTTGAGAGGGAAAGCATCTCATAAGCTAAATAAGTCCAGTGAGCAGAGCTCCATGCCCTTCCCAGGGAATGTCAGCTGTTAGAGGGACAAACTGTTAATGTTTATACTGATAGCCAGTGTGCCTTTGCAGTCATCCACTGGAACTTCCCAGGTGGCACAGTGGTAAAGAATCTGCCTGCCAATACAGGAGATGTAAGAGACATGGGCTCGATCCCTGGACAGCAAAGATCCCCTGGAGTAGGAAGTTGCAACCTGATCCAGTATTCCTGGAGAATTCCATGGACAGAGCAGCCTGGCAGGCCACAGTCCGTGGGGTTGAGAAGAGTTGGACGTGACTGAACACTCATGCATGTGCACCTGGAAACAAAGGCGTTTTCTTGTTTACTCTGAGGCCGATCATCTGCGTGTAAATTATTCCATACAGCGAAGCGTTCTGAACTGTAGGGATTATGGTTCTCATTGAAAAAAAAAAACAAACCAGGATGTGTGTTTCTATGATGTTATGAACACATTTCTACTTTATTTTGAAACATTTGCCAAGCTGTTAATAATTACTATAAAACAGTACATAACATTAAAAATGTTAAAGGACTGCTTAGCCTTAGAAGCAGACTATATCCCCAAATTCTAAAGCAGCAAAGATGTTGTTGCTTGTATAAAGCCTAGTGACACTTCTTATGCTTGTATAAAGCCTAATGATACTTTTTAGACTAATTTCCATGGTGCCCTGTTGACATTAGCACCACCTGCTGTATAATAAACAATCTTAGACATCTATCAGCTGTTGATACAGGTGTTAGTTTCTAATCACTTTTTATATGTTTTAAATTTCTGAAATTCTAGAGTACCCACCATATATAAAACAAACACTGTACTCTATTTAAAAAAATGAACAACAAGGAAATGACCTTCTTACTACCATTCTTTTGCCTTCTGAAATTGCCGTTATTAAAACAGAGGCTTATAGTAAAAAGACTGTACCTGACTTATCCAGGGAGATGCCTGATAAACAAGGGCAGCAGCAGAAGCTTTAAAGCTGTGGCACATGTGAATGAAATCCACTATCTTTTGGCAAAAAAATGACCCCTGGTTCCCAGACTTTTGCCATCCTGATGTCCTTGTAACATGACAGCCATATGCTCCTGAACCAAAGGAATTAAGATGGGTAAACAATGGTTGTAAACTCAATGAACAGTCTGGATATTGGGAAGCCCAAGATGGCTGCTTGGTTCTTCCCAGATTCCCGGCAAACCTCATTTTATATTTTTTGCATTTCTTTATCCACTATGTTGCTAAGTCATGTCCAACTCTTTTGCGACCCTGTGGACTGTAGCCCGCCAGGCTCCTCTGTCCTTGGGATTCTCCAGGCAAGATTACTGGAGTGGGTTGCCGTGCCCTCCTCCAGGGGATCTTCCCGACCCAGGTATCGAACCCACGTCTCTTATGTCTCCTGCATTGGCAGGCGGATTCTTTACCACTAGTGCCACTGGGAAGCCCCAAGAAGAGAAGATGTTTGGTCAAAAAGTTTTCCCTGCAGCTAAGCATCTCAGGCGAAATAGTTATCTCTTGTAACACCTCTGTTCCTGACACAGCTCCCTTTCTAATGTAAATTTCCTTTATAAATTTAGATTTCCGTTGAAAAGGGATAATTTCGAATCTATTTTCAGAACTTCTCTTGTGTCTGCAATTTCTCAAAATAATCCACTTATGCCAAAAGGCTTATTTGGGGGCGGCATATTCTGCTATTTTTTACTTACATGATGAAAGGGTAAGGGAGTTCTCTCCGGCCTCTTTTAGAACAGCACTGATCTCATGCCCTAATCACCTCCTGAAGGCCCTGCTTTCTGATACCATAGCACCGGGAGCTAGGATTTCAGCATATGCATTTGAGAGGGACACACTCATTTATACCATAGCATCAGGTTGCATCAGGGTTTCCCAGGTGGCTAAGTGGTGAAGAATCCACCTGCCAATGCAGGAAACACAAGAGACACGGGGTCTGATCCCTGGGTCGGGAAGACCCCTTGGAGAAGGAAATGGCAGCCCTCACCAGTATTCTTGCCTGGGAAGCCCCATGGGCAGAGCGGCCCAGTGGGATACTGTCCGTTGGGTCACCAAGAGTCGGACACAACTCAAGGACTTAGCACACACACACACAGCATGTTGCATCAGTTTCCTTCAGCCTGGAACAGTTCTCAGTCCTGCTGTTGTGGTCTTTGACAGTATTAAAAAGTGCAGGCTTTTCCTTCTGTAAGCTGACCCTCAATTTGGGTCTCCAACATTTCCCATGACCAGACTTGGGCCGTGCATCCTTGGCTGGAATCCCGCTGAATGGTAGCTGCTCCCATCTCAGTTCTTCTCAGGCTTCTTAGTACTGGCATCAACACTTTTATTTTTCCAATTTTCTGTATCATTGATGAACCCAGGATGAACTAAAATATTCAAATAATTCCACAAACTCTGTTGAACATAGTACTAAAACATAACTTGTTTTAACTGGTCTGGAGACCAGACCAGTAAGCAATAGCTTAAAATTTTTGCATGTTGATGTATATGTAAAAATTTGAATGTGTAGCCCTGCAAGCTTCTCTGTCCATGGGATTTCCCAAGCAAGGATACTGGAGTGGGTTGCCATTTCATTCTCCAGGAGATCTTCCCTACCCAGGGATCAAACCTGCATCTCTGGCATTGGCAGGTGGATTCTTTACCACTGAGCCACCAGGGAAGCCCCCCAAATATTCAAATAAGTCCACAAACACTGGTCAACATAGTACTAAAACACAGTTTGTTTTAACTGGTCTGGAGCCCAGATCAGTAAGCAACAGCTTAAAAATTTTGTATATTGATATATGTGTAAAAGTATGAATATGATAGATAACAGGCTAAACTAAAAAACTAGGAAAATATTTACATGTGATGCTAACCAAGATTTTAAAAAGCAAAGAAATTATAAATATAAAATTCTATAAAGTTATGTCAGGGAGAGAAGGATTAGGCATAAATATACAGGTAAAGTCAGTGTTATTGGTAATATATAGATCTTACTTTGGGTGATAGATTCTATTTATACTTCATAACATAGATCTATGCTTCATATTGAGACAGTCAATTCCTAGGCAGGTTGATAAGAGGTCTGGGGCTCCCAAGGAGGAGATAGGGGTCTGGAATTCTCAAGGAGGAGGAAAAGACAAACTTCTTTTTCTACATTCCTTAGTCTTAGTAAAGATTATATAACAACAATGTATCCTTCTTGAGGACATGTTTCTCCTTCTAGAGAACCTTCTGGCTAATCCTATTATCTTAGAGTGTATATTATGGGAGTGGGTCTGGTAAGAGGTTGACAAACTTGAGACATTCTTTTGATTTACTGTAATAACCGATTAAAAAGTCTATAACTCCCTTGCTTAAACTAGCGAGTGGTGCACTCTCTGGCCCCCTTCTGATGTCTATGTCAGAAGCTTTCTCTGTACCTTTTTCACTTTAATAAAACTCTGTTACACAAAAGCTATTGAGTGATCAAGTCTGGTCCCTGGTTCCAAAGCTAAATCTTCTTTGGAGATCATAAATCTGACATCGTTCACTGTAAGCTATCAATATGTACGTTACATATATGAAAGTAGTGTTAATCTCTCAGTCATGTCTGACTCTTTGTGACCCCACAGACTATAGCCCACTAGGCTTCTCTGATCATGGAATTCCCCAGGCAAGAATATTGGAGTGTGTTGCCATTTCCTTCTCCAGGAGATCTTCCCGACCCAGGGATCAAATCCGAGTATCCTGCATTGCAGGCAGATTCTTTACCATCTGAGCCACCAGGGAAGCCAAATTATATATATATGTGTGTGTGTATATATATATGTGTGTGTGTATGTATGAATATATGTATATGTGTGTATATACATACGTGTGTATGAATATATGTATATATGCACACGTGTATACATGTATGTGTGTATGAATATATGTGTACATATGTGTGTATATACACATATGTGTATGTATGAATATATGTGTGTGTATATACATGTGTGTATGAATATATGTATATATGTGTATATACATATGTGTGCATGTATGGATATATGTATGTGTATATACATGTGTGTATATACATATGTGTGAATATATGTATGTGTATATACATATATGTGTGTATCTATGAATATATGTATATGTGTATACATATGTGTATGAATATATGTATATGTGTATACATGCGTGTGTATGAATATGTGTATATGTGTGCATGTGTATACATGTGTGTGTGTATGAATATATATGTGTGTGTATACATATGTGTGTATGGGCATGTGTATATATGTGTGTATACACGTGTGTATGAATATATGTGTACATGTGTATACATGTGTGTATGTATGTATGAATATATGTATGTGTGTATATACATACGTGTGAATATATGTATGTGTGTATACATGTGTGTATGTATGAATATATGTATATGCGTGTGGTGTGTGTGTATATACATGTGTGTGTGTGTGTGTGTGTATGAATATATGTTATTGTTGCTGTTCAGTCACTCAATTGTGTCTGACTCTCTGCAACCCCATGGACTGCAGCACACCAGGCTTCCCTGTCCCTCACCATCTCCTGGAGCTTGCTCAAACTCACATCCATTGAGTCAGTGATACCATCCAACCATCTCACCCTCTGTCGTCCCCTTCTCCCCCTGCCTTCAATCTTTCCCAGCATCAGGGTCTTTTCTAATGAGTCGTCTTTTCTCATCAGGTGGCCAAAATATTGGAGCTTCAGCTTCAGCATCAGTCTTTCCAATGAATATTCAGGACTGATTTCCTGTAGGACTGACTGGTTTGATCTCCTTACAGTCCAAGGGACTCTCAAGAGTCTTCTCCAGCACCACAGTTCAAAAGTAACAATTCTTCAGCACTCAGCCTTCTTTATAGTCCAACTCTCACATCCATACATGACTGCTGGAAAAACCATAGGTTTGACTAGATTGGCCTTTGTTGGCAAAGTAATGTCTCTTTTTTAATATGCTGTCCAGGTTTGTCATAGCTTTTCATCCAAGTAGCAAGCATCTTTTAATTTCATGGCTGCAGTCACCATCTGCAGTGATTTTGGGGCCCAAGACAGCAAAGTCTGTCACTGTTTCCATTGTTTCCTCATCTATTTGCCATGAAGTGATGGGACTGGATGCCATGATCTTAGTTTTTTGAATGTTAAGCCAGCTTTTTCACTCTCCTCTTTCACCTTCATCAAGAGGCTCTTATATGTATGTGTGTATATATACACACACAGTTGTCCTTGTACAACATGGATTTAAATTGTGAAGGTTCACTTATAGGGGGATTTTTTTTCAATAATAATTACTACAGTGCTGTGTGATCCATGGTTGGTAGAGCATGCATATGTGAAAGACCTGTGGATATGGAGGATCAATTGTAAATTATATGTGGATTTTTGGCTATGGGAGGGTTGACACTCCTAATCCCCATGTTGTTCAAGGATCAACTGTATAAGTTGTAGTCGGTATTAGTGCTCACCAAAATTAGCCCCTCCCTATAACCGAATTATAAATCCCAGCCCTGGTGAGAGTCATCTGTTATTATAACATAAGCTAGTGCATCCTGACTGGTATGGTATATATCAGCCATCACATAGTAAAAAAAATTTTGCGTACTCAAAGGAATTAGGGACTAACGCTCAAAACATAGTAAAAACTTTTATCTTATGAGAGACAAGGACCATCTGTAGTATCTACAATTAAATCAATACGAACAATGAACAAGACAGAAACAGCCCTGGAAAGAGTGCAGTCTTAAAGTCATAGATTTTTGGTACATGCCATCTGTTTGAATTATCTGAGGGACGTCCCTGGTGGTCCAGAGGTTAAGAATCCACCTGTCAATGCAAGGGACATGGATTTGATCCCTAGTCCAGGAAGATTCCACGTGCTGCTGGGCAAGTAAGCCCCACGCTCCACCACTACTGAGCCCATGCTCTAGGGCCTGTGAGCTGCAACTATTGAAGCCTGTGTCCTAGAGCCTGTGCTCTGCAACAAGGGAAACCAGGGCAATGAGAAGCCTGAGCAAAACAAAGAAGACCCAGTGGAGTCAAAAATAAATACATAATTTTTAAATGAAAAAATTTAAAAATATATAGACATTATGTATCTCCTAATATGATGTGTTAAGAAAAGCACATCACTTCTGTAGTTTTCTTGCCAAATACACCTGAATATGAAAGTGTTAGGTGCTCAGTCATGTCTGACTCTTTGCATTCCTATGGACCATAGCCTTCCAGGCTCCTCTGTCCATGGAATTCTCCAGGCAAGAATACTGGAATGGGTAGCCACTTCCTTCTCCAGGGGATCTTTCCGGCCCAGGGGTTGAAGCTGGGTCTTTCACATTGCAGGCAGATACTTTATCATCTGAGCCACCAGCGATCAAGCCTAAATTCAGTCAAATAAGGAGAACACATTGACAAATCCAAATTGAAGTTGTCCTGCAAAGTAACTGGCCAGTATACTGAAAGTACCATAGTCATAAAAGATAAGTAAAGACAAAGGAAATGTCATAAAAGAGGTGGCACAGACATGGCAATTAGATATAATGTGAAATCCTGGGTTGATTCCCAGACCAGAAAAAGAATATTGGTGGGAAAACTAGTGAAATGCAAAGTCTTGTGGGTTAGCTAATAGCATCATATCAATGTTAATTTCCTGATTTTGATAAGAGTACTACAGTTAGAGAAGATGTTAACATTTAGGGAAAACTGGTGAAGAGTTTTGGAAACTTTCTGTACTATTTTTGCAACTTTTCTGTAAGTCTAAAATTATATCAAAATAAAAAAAACTAAGTGCTTTTTATTCTCAAAAGCACTCTGGGTGATTAAGATGAGGCTCAAGGGTAGGATGAGGAGTGGGCTGTGGTCAGAGGCAAGATAGAGGATTTCGCATACCTTACTTGGTATTTTGTTTACCTTGTGCTTTTGCATTTAGGAGAAGCCATATTTACACAATGTATACAATCCTAGTCAGGGTTTGAAAAGGCCCAAGTGGCCAAAGCAGTTATTTCAATGGCCTTTTCAAACTGTTGCAGCTTAGACTATAGCTATGTTTTTCAAAATGTCACAAGGAACATTCAAAGATATTCCCAGCAATTATGTCTTAGTCAGAGAATGATGAGTGGCTTCTATTTTTTTCTTTGTGTGCTCAGCCACTCAGTCATGGCCAACTCTGCGACCCTGTGGACAGTAGCCTGCCAGGCTCCTCTGCTCATGAAATTTTCCAGGCAAGAATACTGGAGTGAGTTGCTACTTCTTCTCTGCTTTTTTTTTTTTATACCTTTAAGTAATTTTCAAATGATTTACAGTTATTACATTTTGCATACATAATCAAACCCAAATTATTCTTAAAAATTTCAACACAAATGTATGTATGCTATATGATCACACGATTATACATTTTTGTAAATTTTCAAAAGTAGGATATTTATTCCACCTGATTAGGACCACTTTCTTTTATACTCTGACTTCTCTGTCACATGGTAGTATTGGAGAGATAGCATATTATTAAGATCTTGCTGAGTGGAAGCTGAGTTAGCAATACACTTAATTTTAGCTTAATGGACTATACATTACATGGTTCATTCATTATAGTCTAGCTATTGCTGCTTATTATGGCATAATCATGGCTTCCAGGAAAACCCCTACCACCCACTGTGCCGACCATCCAGCATTTGCACTTCACCAAAAATGAAGATTAAAGATTGTATCGAGGTGAACATATCTATGATCTAACTTAAGAGGTTGTAGGTAAAGGCAGAAAAAGCTTAAAATGTATGGATCCAGGAGCTAGCCTATGGAAAGGTGCTCCAACTCTTAAAGTTTACATACAAAACAGAATTGTTAGAGGATGACTCAAATTTGACAAAAGTTTTAAAAACTCACATCATCAATAAAAATCATGAAGCTGAATGAAAATTTTATAATATTCAGTAGTGAAGAGCAGTTTACTCTTACCAGAGGAAAGGATGTATAATCTTTTGTCAACCTAAATACACAGTGTAAGATTTGTGAGTCAAATTTTATTTGGGGTAAAATGAGGACTGTAACCTGGGAGACAGTACCTCGGATAGCTCTGAGAAACTGCTCCAAAGAGGTAGGGGGGAAGCATATATGTGATTTTGGTGAACAGGGAGTACATATAATCAAGTTCATATTTTTTGCACAAGTTTTCTGCTAGTCACAAGAAGCAGTCGTCATCATGGAGGATTTTAGTGCATTTCTAGATATGAAGAGATATAAGAATTGAGCTCATAAAATTGGCTTCTAAAAATATCTAACTACTTGAAGACCTGTTCTGCCAGTTTCTCCCACAGCACAGAGTGCCTCATTTCTGATCTCCACCTTGAACTCCTTTCAGGGGGTGTTGAAAATCAGCAGTTGCAGTAGCACGTGATTTACTCCTTGCAGAAGTAGATGGCAACTGACAATGGCAAGTGCTAATGTGTAGTTGACACTTTTCCTGTTTTATTTCTTTCCTGTATTATAAAGTCACTGTGGTATGAATAGGCAATCAGAGTATGTAGCCATGAATGCTTAAAAAGGTAGAAAAAAGATATAGAATGGATCAGGCAGTTAGTGGATTAAATTATATTATTTCTTTGGATTTTGTAATTTTTAAAAAATATCTATTTGGTTGCATCAGGTCTTTGCTGCAACATGTGGAATCTTCTTCGTGTTGCAAGGGCTTCTCCCTGGTTGTGGTCCACAGGCTTCAGAGCACATGAGCTCTGTAGTTTTGACTTGAGCTTAGTTGCCACAGGGCATGTGGGATCTTAGTTCCCCAACTGGGGATCAAACCTGAGTCCCCTGCTTTGAAAGGCAGGTTCTTAACCACTGGACCACCAAGGAAGTACCTGGATTTTGTAATACTTTAAAAATATGTAATTTATTATGATTTTTTTCATTCTGGTTATATTTATTTTCATCACTTATTCTATATTTGGAGTTTATATTATTTTTTGAAAATGAGCCCCCTTCCTCAATCTTATAAGTTCAGGCACCCCCAAACTGGATCTGTGGGAATGTGCAGTTTCTCAAATATATTTTCTGATTGCCTCTGAGGCTGCTTCCTTACTCAGAGTGTTAAATAAGAGGCTGATACTTTAACTCTTCATAGATTAACAAGGATTTAGCACGAGAGTTAATAATTCTGAGGCACTACTGGGGAAGAATAGGATAGAATCAAAGTTATCAATTTGTGTGCTTCCTGGGCATGGATTTTTTCCTGAACATCAAAGACGATTTGTGGCTGCTCAAACAAAACTATATTTTAATTTATTCATGTAAAAATTTAGAAATCCTAGTTCTCTTTATGCCTAGTTGAACACATGCTTTAAACTCATTTTCATTATTCTATTTATAAATACAGTGATTTTAACAATCGCTTTAAAGAACCTTTTGATTACCATTTAATCAGTTTGTGTTGAACAAAATACCCTAAATAAGCAGTGCTATTTACAACTTAATTACAGTTTTACAAACATTTTATATTTCTTTTATAAATGTAATATATTGATTTCTTTTAAAGCACTTGGAATGCCTAACTTAGAAAGCAAAATCTCTTTTATCTAGCTTCTTTCTTAAATCTAAATAAATTGTAAAAAATATAGTGAATTCCAAATCCCCTTAAACATTGCAATATTGTTTAAAAACTTGTTGTAGTCTTCCTTTCACCCAAAAACTCAAACCCCAAATCAATTATTTAATTACACATTTTAAATTGTGTAAAATTACATTGTGTAGAATCACAAAGCTAATCTGTCACAATTATGACAAATGCTCCAAATATATAAATTATTTCTAAATTTAGCCCCAAATTATTACTGAATATTTGATTTTTTAAAAAAGATCTCTGTATATTCACTTCTAAGCCTTCCCAGAAGTTTTTCTATTTCAGGTAAACTGGAGTTGACATCATCAGAACCTGAGATATTTACCAACCATAGACTTTCAGTCAAGATAAGAAACCTGGTATGATAGATTGTCTTCATAGTTGGCCTCCTTAAATGAACCATGCCTCTTGGAATCCACAGCCTTGTGTAGCCCCTCCTCTCAGAATCTGTTGCTGGTAAGCAATAGAATATGATGGAAATGAAGTCTTGTTCCTCCCCTCTATGAACATTCACTCTGCGGGAAGCCAGCTGCGATGTAAAAAGTTTGATAACTCTGAGTTCACCATACCACAGGAAAACCCAGACAAGTCACACGCAGATGTTGTAATGTGGATAGAGAGATGTCTGGCCAGCTCCAGCTGTCCAGGCCATGTCCATTAATAACATTCAAGCTGGAGCCCCAGATATTGTGCTTCTGAATCAAAGCATCCATGTGGAAACCATCTGAATTCCTGACCTACACAATTGTGAAATATGAAAATAACAAGTTTTTTTTTTTTTTTAAGCCAGTAAATCTTAGGGTAGTTTCTTATGCTGGAATAGATAACTGAACACCTTCAAGGTGACTGGGCCACGAAGGACACACTGAGCTCCTTTTTGTGTTTTTATAACATGGGATTCCAGGTTCATCTTCTTCAATTAGGATTCCATTATCCTAGTTTATCCTATCTCCTTGATTTTCAAATTTAATTTGGGTCAATTAGTGCCCAGCCTGAAAGTTTATAGCGACTTCATATCTTGGTTGGATCTTGCTTTTTATTTGTTTATTTTCTTTTTCTTAGTCCAGACAACAATTTTCAAAGAAATTGAATGGCATGTGTTTGGATTCTTCATCTCTTTCTTTGTCAAGCTCCAAAGCAACAGTGCAAAAGTCAGATAGAGGAAGACAAATATCATACAATATTACTTAAGTAAGAATCTAAAAAAAATGGTACAAATGAACCTGTTCACCAAACAAAAATAGAGTCATAGATGTAGAAAATAAACTTATGATTACCAAGGAGGAAAGGAAGGGAGAGGAATAAACTGGGAGATTGGGACTGACATATACAGACTTCTATATATAACATATATGGAGGCTCAGATGGTAAAGAATCCTCCTGCAATGTGGAAGATCTGGATTTGACCCCTGGGTTGGGAAGATCCCCTGGAGAAGGGCATAGCAACCCACTCTAGTTTTCTTGCCTGGAGAATCCCTATGGATAGAGGAGCCTGGCTGGCTACAGTCCAGGGGGTTGAAAAGAGTCGGACAGGACTGAGTGACTAAGCACAGCATAGATGTAAACAGACAGCTAATCAGAAACTAGTGCTCAGCTCAGGGAGCCCTACGCAGCACTCTGTAAGGGCTTACACGGGAATCAGTTCAGTTCAGTTCAGTCACACAGTTTTATCTAACTCTTTGTGACCCCATGTGGGAATAGAATAAAAAAAAAGAAGTGGTTATATGTATATGTATAACTGATTCACTTTGTTCTATAGCAGAAATACACAACATTGTATATCAACTATACTCCAATGAAAATTAATATAAAAAAAAAAGGTCAGGCTCATGCCTCTGACTGTGTATAGAATATCCTGAGTAGTTGAGGGCAGATATGACTTCCTGAGATAAATAGCACTTAAACTTTTACCCACTGCTGCCAGGAGAACAGGCAGCTAGAGGGCGGCTTTGCTCAAAGGACACTAGAGCCAAAAGTACTTAAAGACTTTAAGCTTGTTGAGGTTTGAAACCTACAGGATACATTATTGGCTTCAAAATATACTGAGAAAGTGACAATATCAAAATACAAAAATATTGAATAAAATGTTCACAAATACATGTTAACTACATCAGATGCTAAATTCAGTTGTTGTTCAGTCACTCAGTTGTGTTTGACTCTTTGCAACCCCATGGACTTCAGCACACCAGTTTCCCTGTCCTTCACCATCTCCCAGAGTTTGCTCAGACTCATGTCCATTGAGTAAGTGATACCATCCAACTATCTCATCCTCTGTCGTCCCCTTCTCCTCCTGCCCCCAGTCTTTCCCAGCATCAGGGTCTTTTCCAATGAGTCAGCTCTTCACATCAGGTGGCCAAAGTATTGCAGTTTCAGCTTCAGCATCAGTCCTTACAATGAATATTCAGGACTGATTTCCTTTAGGATGGACTGGTTTGATCTCCTTGCAGTCCAAGGGACTCTCAAGAGTCTTCTCCAACACCACAGTTCAAAAGCATCAATTCTTCAGCGCTCAGTTTCCTTTATAGTCCAACTCTCTCATCCATATGTGACTACTGGAAAAAACCATAGGTTTGACTAGATGGACCTTTGTTGGCAAAGTAATGTCTCTGCTTTTATTATTATTATTTTTTGTCTCTGCTTTTAAATACGCTGTCTAGGTTGGTCATAACTTTTCTTCCAAAGAGCAGGTGTCTTTTAATTTCATGGCTGCAGTCACCATCTGCAGTGATTTTGGAGCCCCCCAAAATAAGGTCTGTCACTGTTTCCCCTCTATTTGCCATGAAGTGATGGGACCAGATGCCATGATCTTAGTTTTCTGAATGTTGAGCTTTAAGCCAACTTTTTCACTCTCCTCTTTCACTTTCATCAAGAGGCTCTTTAGTTCTTCACTTTCTGCCATAAGAGTGGTGTCATCTGCATATCTGAGGTTACTGATATTTCTCCTGGTAATCTTGATTCCAGCTTTGCTTCTCCAGCCTAGGTTTCTCATGATGACTCTGCATATAAGTTAAATAGCAGGGTACAATATACAGCCTGACGTATCCTTTTCTATTTGGAACCAGTCTGTG
This sequence comes from Cervus canadensis, assembly GCF_019320065.1. NCBI lineage: Eukaryota > Metazoa > Chordata > Mammalia > Artiodactyla > Cervidae > Cervus > Cervus canadensis. The sequence continues at coordinate 203,356 of NC_057415.1, read as the reverse complement.
CCCGTCCAGTTCTAACTGTTGTTCCTGACCTGCATACATATTTCTCAGAGAGCAAGTGTCATGGTATCCATCTCTTTCAGAATTTTCCACGTTTTGTGATCCGCACAGTCAAAAGGCTTTGGCAAAGTCAGTAAAGCAGAAATAGATGTTTTTCTGGAACTCTCTTGCTTTTTCATGATCAGTGGATGATTGGCAATTTGATCTCTGGTTCCTCTGCCTTTTCTAAACCAGCTTGAACATCTGGAAGTTCATGGTTCACATACTGTGAAGCCTGGCTTGGAGAATTTTGAACATTACTTTACTAGCGTGTGAGATGAGTGCAATTGTGCAGTAGTTTGAGCATTCTTGGCATTGCCTTTCTTTGGGATTGGAATGAAAACTGACCTTTTCCAGTCCTGTGGCCACTGCTGAGCTTTCCAAATTTGCTGGCATATTGAGTGCAACACTTTCATAGCATCATCTTTTAGAACTTCAAATAGCTCAACTGGAATTCTACCACCTCCACTAGCTTTGTTTGTAGTGATGCTTCCTAAGGCCCACTCGACTTCACACTCCAGGATATCTGGCTCTAGGTGAGGATTCATACTATCATGAGTTTCTGGGTCATGAAGACTTTTTTGTGTAGTTCTTCTGTGTATTCTTGCCACCTCTTCTTAATATCTTCTGCTTCTGTTAGGTCCATACCATTTCTGTCCTTTATTGTGCCTATCTTTGCCTGAAACATTTCCCTTGGTATCTCTAGTTTTCTTGAAGAGATCTCTAGTCTTTCCCATTCTATTTTTTCCTCTATTTCTTTGCATTGATGGCTGAGGAAGGCTTTCTTATCTCTCCTTGCTATTCTTTGGAACTTTGCATTCAAGTGGGTGTATCTTTCCTTTTCTCCTTTGCCTTTCGCTTCTTTTCTTTTTATAGCTATTTGTAAGGCCTCATCAGACAACCATTTTGCCATTTTGCATTTCTTTTTCTTGGGGATTTCCTCTAGGATTGACTGATTTAATCTCCTAAAATTTCAATCTGTTTAAACAAAACTTTTTTATTTCAGATTTTTTTTTTTCACTTTATTAGAATTCCTGAGAATGAGTGCCAAATCAAGAGTCCATCATAAATTACACACAAAAAATCAAAAGTAAAGTATAAATATCTTTTAAATAAAATATTATATTTAATGTGAATTAAGGACAAACTGATATTTTCATGATTCACAAATGGGAGTATGAGTTTCTCTCCCAGGTCATAATACCATTTTGGAGAAGTGGTCAGTTCACTTGAAAAACAATTTAGATCAATTGTACACATACAGTCACTATCCTTCCAACCTTCTCAACTCCTCTTGGCTGTATGCTATCATTTCATTATATCTCTTAGAGAAATAGACCCTAAATGATCCTGATCCTATGCAATTAAACTGTTACTACCAATTTTAGAAATAAGTCCCAGACAAATGAAATGATTTGCCTAACCAATCCACAGCTAGTAAATAGATGAAGGGCCAGAGCTGGAACTCATGTCTCCTGACTTCAGCACTCTTTTTTCCCCCTGTTTTCCCCATCAAAGCTTCTTGTAACATTCATTTTATTCACAAGTTGGAAATCACTGTTGATGTCAGGAAAGATACACCATGCAATTGTCCCATTCTGCTGGAACATGATTCTACACCAGTTAACCAAGGAGTTAGGACTGTGCTTTGGGGGGGGAAAAAAAATGAAGACATATAAGGCTACACAGAAATGAGAGAAAAGAGGAGTTTGAGTAAAGAAGCACAAATAATAGCAAAAACCAAAACCTAAACTATTTCATAATGTTGTCTTGGGACAAGTCTCCTGGTAACATATATCTTATTAATAGATGTGGTTCAAGGCAGAGGTTGGAGTGGAGGAGTCACAATAGTTTTCTGTGATTGGATCCTGGGAGTGGGAGACAGGAAGGACAGAATATTAGAGACAGTCTTGATTGTCCTTGGAAAACTTTTGTTTTTTTTCCCTCTCTTCCAATCAAATGCAGTTCCAAGAAAACAATCTGCTCTTGGTCACTTACACAATCCGTGTCAGAAAATGACCTCAAAGGGCATTACATTTCAGCTGTCTTATTTTGGCTGCAAGAAATAGAACTGAATTTTGGCTCACTTGTGCTAATCCTGTAGGACTTCGTGTTGGATCTTTCTGTTTACTCACAGCCCTCTGCTTTCATGTTAAAATTTGACCTTCATGGTTCCTTTCCATTAAATGCTTTATTGTAAAGACATTTATATTTTGAGGTACATCAGAACCTTTTTGTTGCTAGACAGATTTTTGTTTTTTTTGATGTGGACCATCTTTAAAGTCTTTACTGAATTCATTACATGTCACTTTTGTATTTTATATTTTGGCTTTTTGGCCACAAGGCACATGAGGTCTTAGTTCCCTGACCAAGGATGGAAACTGCAGTCACTGCATTGGATGGCAAGGTCTTAACCACTGAACTGGCACGGAAGTCCCATGCTAGACAGATTATAATTTATGTAGTTGAGAAATATCTATGCCTCCAGCAACTGAGACACATTTATTTTCCCTAAGGCACTTTTACCTCTTAAATCACACCATTTAGTCATATAATCCTGGCCTATTTCACTAATGGAAGGGAGTGTCTTGACCTCACTAACCTCTCAAAGAGGCTACAGAAGCCCCTCAACCATGGAAAGTCTTTTCTGGAGCTTTAAGCAAAGGAAAAAATACCCATGTGATCTATACGCTTGGAAACATATGGAAAATCAAGCCAAGAAGCAGAGGAAGAAGAAACAACTCTTCAGAGAATTTAAAGGTAAACAAGTCTTCTCCTTTTGACTATTTTGACAGGAAGAAGTGAAATAATCCCAAATAGTAAGAAGTTGATTTATTTCGCCATCATGTTACTTCCCTGATGGTTCTACCAATTCTCTCTTTACCCCTTGCTTCCTACTGAGAGTTTCTTTTGGCTTCTCCACCCACTGGGTAAGAGTCCTGAAGTTAATCTCACACACATTCCTGCAGCAGAGTCTCCCTAGTCCACTGGGAGAGAATCCAGAGTGGCTTCCTAAGCTCAGAAGAGTGACTCTGTACTAAATGGGCCTTCCATCTGGAGGCCACTGTAACTGGATCATAAGAACTGAGTCCTTCCCATCGGGAGAGCAGGACCACCAATTCCTCTTGCCCCACAGTAACCTCTAAGTCTCCTCAGCTTTACTGTCCTGTAATAACCTCACCCAGCTCTCTTGCATCAGACAGAAATCAGAGCTATCATTAAACTGTCATTTTTCTTGTGCTTGGTGAAGATGATATGCAAATAGGATAATGAAAAGACCTTTAAGCAATCTCCATAGAAGAGCATGGTCCAGTGACCTAGTTTCAGAGCCCAGACACAGAACCTGGACCTCTGTAAAGATCCTGTAGTTCATCATTCTAGTTCCTTCTGCCCTATTTCCTTCTTGCTTCAGGCTTAGCTGAGATGAAACACAGCTGGTTGCCATTATTTTCTTCACATAATTGAAAACAACTACTTTAGACTTCACTTCCTTAGATGCTACTGCTACTGCTAAGTCACTTCAGTAGTGTCCAATTCTTTGTGACCCCATAGACAGCAGCCCACCAGGCTCCCCCGTCCCTGGGATTCTCCAGGCAAGAATACTGGAGTGGGTTGCCATTTCCTTCTCCAATGCATGAAAGTGAAAAATGAAAGTGAAGTCACTCAGTCGTGTCTGACTCTTAGCGACCCCATGGACTGCACTCCTCTGTCCGTGGGATTTTCCAGGCAAGAGTACTGGAGTGGGGTGCCATTGCCTTCTCCGCTTCCTCAGATGAAATAATGCCAAATGCATAAATATTTCCTCCACATTCCATTTTTTATCCTCAGTCTTTTTCTCATTTGGGGACTTGTTTCTTGAGGGGCAAATATTCAAGTTAGGTAATGTTATTTTTTTTATTGAAGTAGAGTTGATTTAACTTGTAGGCAGAGTACATCATGTGAAACCCCAGGCTGGATGAAGCACAAGCTGTAATCAAGATTGCTGGTAGAGAAAAATCAATAACCCCAGATATACAGATGATACCACTATTATGCAGAAAGCAAAGAGGAACTAAAGAGCCTCTTGATTAAAATGAAAGAGGAGAGTGAAAATCTGACTTAAAACTCAAAAACATTCAAAAAACAAAGATCATGACATCCAGTCCCAGCATTTCATGGCAAATAGATGGGGAAACAGTGACAGACTTTATTTTTTTGGGCTCCAAAATCACTGCAGATTGTGACTGCAGCCATGAAATTAAAAGACACTTACTCTTTGGAAGAAAAGCTATGATAAACCTAGACAGCATATTAAAAAGCAGAGACATTACTTTGCCAACAAAGGCCCATGTAGTCAAACCTATGGTTTTTCCAGTAGTCATGTATGGATGTGAGAGTTGGACTATAAGGAAAGCTGAGCACCAAAGAATTGATGGTTTTGAACTGTGGTGTTGGAGAAGACTCTTGAGAGTCCCTTGGACTGTAAGGAGATCAAACCAGTCAATCCTAAAGGAAATCAGTTTCTGAATATTCATTGGAAGGACTGATGCTGAAGCTGAAACACCAGTACTTTGGCCACCTCATGGGAACAGCCAGCTCATTGGAAAAGACTGATGCTGGGAAAGATGGAAGGCAGGAGGAGAAGGGGACAACAGATTATGAAATGATTGGATGGCATCACTTACTCAATGGACATGAGTTTGAGTAAGCTCTGGGAATTGGTGATGGACAGGGAAGACTGGTGTGCTGCAGTCATGGGGTCACAGAGCCGGACACGACTGAGCAACTGAACTGAACTGAAAGACCGCGAGTGCCGCAACTAAGACCCAATGAAGCCAAATTTTTTTAAAAAGGTCTCATTGGCACATTTACTGGTTGCACATAAAATTCACTGATTAATTTAGCGATAAAATATATTTTTATGATGATTTTAAATTTACAATGCTAATCAAGACTGTGGTATGTCATTCCATTTGTTCATTCTCTTTTGTGTCCATGATAATAATTTAGTGATATTGATAAATAATGACTATAATAATAAGGTCTATTTTTTTCCTTGTTAAAGTGCTTCCTAGATATTTGATCATTTTTGTTGCTGTTGTAAATAGATTGGTTTATTTCATTTTATTTCAATTTGTTGTTTGTAAATATGAAGACTATAGACTTTTTGTATATTAATCTTACTCCCAGCCGGAATACTGAGTTTTGTATCATGTATAATAAGATTTCAATTGTTTATGTTAGGGTTTTCAGATACATAATCTTCTCATCTTCAAGTAATCATAATTTTCTCTTTATTTCTAGCATTTATATAGCCTCGTTTTTTAAACAAGTTTCTCAAATTTATTTATATAGAGTTCAGCAAAGTAGTCTCATGATTATTTATGATAATTTAAATTTCCTCTAGATCTGTGGTTATTTCTCCAAAATCCTTTCTTATCTTCTGAATTTATGAGTTTTCATTTTTACATTAAGTTAGCTAATTACATACTCAATCTTCTAATAACCAAGCATTTGGATTTTTTTATCCTATTTTTTTCTTGTTTCCTACTCATTTTCTGTTCTCTCTATGGTTTCCTTGTTTTTGTACCTTTAGATTTATTTTGTTATTATTTTTCTAATCTCTGAATAGATGTTTCATTTATTTTCATTTCTTATTTTTTAAGATAGGAACAAACATTGCTTTAGCTGAATTTGGTGAGAAAGTGTTTTTTGTTTGTTTGTTTTCACCTCTTTATTGTTGGTTTCATTTCTCTTTCTTTTCTAGTTTTAGTTTTATTTTACTATGATCATGGCTATCTGTACCATGTCTACTTTTTGGAATTCATCAAGATTTAATTAATAACACAGTATTTATGGTCAATAATTTCTATAGTGTTCCATGGGTACTTTAAAAGAAGATACTTTTCCTATATTAAGGAGAAAATTACAGAGATAACAGTGAGAATAGCCTCATTTCATTGTTATTTGGGCCTTTATTATATTATCTAATTGTTTTTTTTATTATGAAGATAACCACTATACAGTGTTGTGTTGATTTCTGCCATACAACAACATGAATCAGCCATAGGTAGACACATGCACCCTCCCTCTTGAACCTCCTTTCGAAGCCCCACCCCATCCCACGCCTCTATGTTGTTATAGAGCCCCAGTTATACAGCCACTTCTCACTAGCTGTTTTACACGTGAAAGTGAAAGTCACTCAGTCGTGTCTGACTCTTTGCTGTCCCATGGACTATACAGTCCATGGAATTCTCCAGGCCAGAACACTGGAGTGGGTAGCCGTTTCCTCCTCTAGGGGATCTTCCAAAGCCAGGGATCAAACCTAGGTCTCCCACATTGCAGGCAGATTCTTTACCAGCTGAGCCTCTATTTTACATGTGGTAGTGTATGTGTTTCAATGCTACTCTCTCAATTCATCCCACCCTTCCTTCCCCCACGCCACCCCTGCTGTGTCCATAAGTACGTTCTCTCTGTCTGCATCTCTATTCCTGACCTGCAAATAGGTTCATCTGTACCATTTTCCTAAGTTCCATTTGTATGTGTTAATATACAATATTTATTTTTCTCTTTCTGATTTACTTCACTCTATAACAGGCTCTAGGTTAATCCACCTTACTAGAACTGACTCAAATTCATTCCTTTTTATGGCTGGGTAATATTCCATTGTATATATGAACCACAACTTCTTTATCCATTCATCTGTTGATGGACATCTGGGTTGATTCCATGTCCTGGCTATTGTAAATAGTGCTTCAGTGAACATTGGGGTGCATATGTCTTTTTGAATTATGACTTTCTCAGTTACTACCTAATTTTGAATATTCATAGGTTGAGACAGTGATTTAAAGTTTTGATTATGTGTATTTTTTATTTCCTATGAAGTTTTCTGTATGAATCTTAATACTGTATGGTTTGATATACTAGAAACTGTTAGATTTTTATTTTAGGTTGTGCATTTTATTATTAAATAGTATCTTCATCTCACTTCATGTTTTTGGCTCTGAAAATAACTTAGTCTGCCATTAAACTTATGACTCCTGTTTTTTGCTTTTAGTTGCATGGTATGCCTTTGTTAACTCTTATTCTCAGCATTTTTTAGTTCTTTTGTTTTAAATATTCCTTGAGCATACTGTGTAAGGTTGTATTTTACTTTGTGATCATAGCTAAGTCATTTCCTTTTTTAAAATTTACAATATTATATTAGTTTCAGGTGCACATCATAGTGATTCAATGATTTTATGGATATACTCTAAAGTTATTATAAAATATTTACTATATTCTATGTATATTACATCTTTGTATCTCATCTATTTTATACCTTGTCGTTTGTACTTCTTAATCCCCTTGCTCTATTTTGCTTCTTCCCATAGTCCTCTCTCCACTGGTAATCACTAGCCTGTTCTCTGTATTTTGAATCTGTTTCTGTTTTCTTATATTCACTCATTTGTTTTATATTTTTATATTCCACATGTTAGTGAAACATATCTGGAGACTATTAGCTTAGTGGAGTAAGCCAGACAAAGACAAATACTGAGTCATTTGCTTTTAATAGGGGAGTTTATATCAAATATTTTCCTTTCCTGAAGTTATACTGCAACATGAAAGATAGACTTCTACGCAGTTAAATAAATGTTTCTGTAAAGACATTCAAACTTTTACAATGTAGAAGCTGTGACACATCAGTTCTAAAATTTTTACCCGAGTATTGAAGAACAATTTTGATGTATTTGATTATGAGGATTCTGAGACATATTCCTGTTCAGTTTTCTCATGTTTAGAACAAAGATAAATGTTTAAAGTATCCCTTAAATTAAATGAGAGTTGAAAATATCTGACATAGACATATATTGTTAACATATATATTTATATTGACAGATACATTTGATTTAATTTTTGATCTATTTTAAATTCCCCATTTTTTTAAATGCAATGTATAACATGAGTTTGGCTGAAAACTCAAACAGAACAGAGGACTTATAATGAGCAGGGGCAATTCTCGGCCCCAGAGGCAACCACTTTAAATAATTTTTACATTTGCAGCTTTAAGTTTTCAAATTTATAAAAACACTTATACTCACCTATTTCTTTTTTTTTTAATTTTAGGCATTATCAATTTATAATGTGGCAGATGAAGGTTTTGCTCATTTACAGGCACATCATCAGCCCCCCTCTGTACTCCCAATATCATCATTCCACTGTATTTAGTTGTTGATTGCATTTGTTACTCTTTAAAGTACTTAAATCTCTTGAATTAGCTGTTTCTTTCTGCCAGTCACAGTAAAATTTAGCGACTCACAATAGCAATAAATGTTTATTATCTCATTTCTGTAGGTCAGGAACTTGGGGGTAAATTAACTGTGTGCTCCTGGCTCATGGGATTGTAGTCAAGTCATCCGCTGGAGCTGCAGTCATCCAAAGACTTGACCGAGGTTGAAGAATTTGATTCCAAAGTGGCTTACCCACGTGGATAGTGAGCTGATACTGACAGGACGTCTTTGTTCTTTGCCATCTGCACTCCTCTGGCTGTTTCAGTGTCTTTACTAGAAGATACTGGCTTCCCCCAGAGCAACCAATCCAAGCAAGAGCCCCAAGAAAACTTCTGTGTACTGTGTAGCCTAGCCACAAAAGTCACATACTATCACTTCTGTAATGTCCTCTTGATCATACAGGTCAACTTTGTTTCATGTGGGAGGGGACTGCACAAGGTCATGGATAACAGAAATGGGGTGATCTTGGAAGCTGCCTACTCAGTCTTACCTCTGGCCTCCCATAATTGACATCTCCCCCTAGCCCACCTACCCAAAAATACACTTACTCCTTCTCCAGAAGTCATATGTCTTGACCCTTTGTGGCATCTACTGGAAGTTTAGGATCTTGCCCTCTAAATCAGTGTAAGTCTAGGTGTAACTACTTGTGTATAAGTCTTAAAGTATAGGTCCTTTTAACCTAAATACCTCTAAACTAAAGAGACAAATTATTTGCCCCACATATTCAACATGTAACAGTGGGACAAACACAGAATAAACCACTAAGTGCATGCAAGCTCAGTCACTTCAGTCGTGTCTGACTCTTTTGACCCTGTGGACTGTAGCCCACCAGGCTCCTCTGTCCATGGGATTTTCCAGGCAAGAATACTGGAGTGGGTTGCCTTGCCCTTGTCCAGGGGATCTTCCCAACCCAGAGATCAAACCTGGTTCTTCTGAGTCCCCAGCATTGTTGGTGGATTCTTCACCACTGAGCCACCGGGGAAGCCAAAACCACTAAGGCAGTTCCATTTTTAAAAAGGGTAGAAATGGTCATTGATGCATATCAATTCTGAAATCCAGTTGGAACTGTCTTGACTGGGAAGTTTCTTGACTCAGTCTTATTCCTTTCCTGTAGCTCTCTAAGGCTCTGCCTTCTGGGCTACTGTTGCCATCCTCTGAGTTATCCTATCTTTTCTATGGAAAGTTGCCTGTGTTTGCAGCTGAATGGTCTCCTTGTTTGCTTCTTGCCTGTAAGTTTGTGGGTTCAGTGCTTCTTTCTTTTCTTTTCTGTTGTTATTCAGTTGATAAGTTGTGTCCGACTCATCATGACCCTGTGAACAGTAGCCTGCCAGGCTCCTCTATCCAGGCGATTTTCCAGGCAAGAATCCTGGAGTAGGTAGCCATTCCCTTCTCCAGGGGATCTTCTTGACCCAAGTATTGAACTCAGGTCCCCTGCATTGCAGGCAGATTCTTTACCATCCGAGACACCGGGAGATCAGAAAATACCAACCCAAAATATGCCACTCTAGCATAATGATTATTTCAAGCTAAAGGCAGTTGAGAAAAAGATCACAGGATGAGTGCTCTACCTTCCTACAATGTACCTGAAAGCAGGATAATAAATTCCTCTCGTGACGACATCATCCTTCCCCTTTAGGTACCGAGGAGGGAGCAGCAATCTTACCAACAGAGAGGAGAAGGCGCTGAACCTAGTAACTTGTCCTTGTCTGTGACCAGCTACCCATATACTTGCCCTCCTACAAGGTGTCATCCCTAGAAGCTTAAATTTCCTTTTCTTCATATTGTCATTTCTCTTTAAATGTATCCTTCTTTGTCCAAATGATATAAAAACCTCCAAGTTTAGCTATACCTTTAGAATTTTTCTCTTCTTTTTATGAAGACTGCCCCATTCTCCCCCTTGCCACATAAAACTTTTATCATCAAATAAATGCGTATACTTTTTTGATGTTAATCTTTCTGTTTTCAGTTTATTTCACAGATCCAGTTGGAGAACCTAAGACAGCAGAGAAGAATTTTCTTCCCCTTCAGTCTGAAGTCATAAAAAAAAAGGATGAAGAAATATGAATGATGTGATAGGGTTTGCACTAATGAAGCTTAATTGGATGTGGATGAGAAGATTGGATAAAGAACAACCAGGGAAACAGCCAACTTTCTGGCTGGATGAATGACTGGGCTTCGATGCCATTCACCAAAGTGTCAAACACAGGAGAAAGAGCAGCAAAATATTTTAAGAGAAGACAATGTGGTTTTTACATTAGACAGGGTTCTTGGCCTTCCCTCATCAATAGAACTTGACTAGAGGCCAGACAGGAAATTCAGGCAAGGCTTTATTGTGGCCTCTGATACAGCAGGGGGAATGAGAACAAACGACAGGCTTCCTTGCTCGCTCCCTGAGTTGGGGGCAAGCTGGCTTCTTATATGGGGTGAGGACATAGTGTGTCCAAGGGTCTGGCCCGCGGGGTGGCATAGGTGTTTTCCCCACCCCTTTGGTGGTGTTGAGTGCAGAGGGCATGCACAGTACCCTGCTTTTGCTCCTGATACCTTGTTTTTCCTCCAGGTTCTTCAGAAGTGGCAGTATGGTCTTTTTAAAATCTCTTTCTATCTTTAAAAAAATATATTTATTTATTTATTTAGTTATTTATTTATTTGGCTTCCTTGGACCTTAGTTGCATCATGCAGGATCTTCTATACGTCATGGCAGATATTTCATTGCAGTGCTCGGACTCCCTAGCTGTGGTGCATGGGCTTAATTGCTCTATGACACATGGGATCTTAGTTCCCCAGCCAGGGATTGAATTCTCAGCCCCCGAATTGCAGGGTGTATTCTTAAGGGCTGGACCACCAGGGAAGTCCCCTGATCTCTTTGTATCTTGTTGTCCATGATTTGCCCCAACTTTGCCTGCACACAGTTCTTTTTAGTCCCGTATAGTTTCTTTGCCTTTTGTTGCTCAAGGAGAGGTTGTCCAGCTGCAAGCATGGCAGCACTGAAGCAAAGGGTCCCAGTCTCAGCTTTTCTGGGGCATCATGTTTAATCCCATGTACTTGCATGACATCCAATAGACATCCCGTTGTATGTGTTTGCATGTGCACACACACACACACCCCCTTACAGCTCAGGAAAGCTCACTGGACTGAAGATAAAGATGAATTTAGCTTTTATTAGCAGCAAGTCTGATACCTACCCAAGAAGATTCCTTCTAATATCTGAATTTGAATTTAAATTCTAATCAATTTCTGCCTCCCTCCCCAACTGGAGATGCTAGTACTAGGGTCTAATTAGTTGCTCAAGTCAAAAAAAAAAAAAAAAAAATCAAACCTGGAAGTCATTGTTAATTTGTCTTTGTCCTTTATTTCCCAGCACACACGCACTGCATCGGCAAGTCCTGTTAACTCTCCCTTTTCACTTTTCTCCATAGTCACTACTATCGTCACTACCACTGTTCAGACACTATAAGCTCGTCCCTGATCAATTGCAATGCTTTACAAATTTCCCAGTTTGACTCAATTCTCTATGGATTTTATTTATTTATTTATTTTATTCTATATAAAATCCATTCTCCAAAATCTCTTTTTTTAAAAAATTATTTTTAATTGGAGAGTAATTGTTTTACAAAATTGTGTTGGTTTCTGCCATACAACATGACTGAACCATAATGATACATATGTCCCCTCACTCCTGAACCTCCCTCCAACCCCATCATTCCGTTCCACCCCTCTAAGTTGTCACAGAGAACCAGGTTGAGCTCCCTGTGTTATATAGCAACTTCCCACTAGCGATCTACTTAGCGTATGGTAATGTATATGTCTCAGTGCTACTGTCTCACTTTGTCCCACCCTTTCCTTCCCTCCATGTGTCCACAAGTCTGTTCTCTATGTCTTCGTCTCTTTTCTGGCCCTACAATTAGGTTCATCAGTACCATTTTTCTACATTCCACATATATGTGTTAATGTACGATATATGTTTTTCTGTGACTTACTTCACTCTGTATAACAGGTTCTAGGTTCATCCATCTCACTAGAACTGACTCAAACTTGTTCCTTTTATGACTGAGCAATATTCTGTTGCATATATGTACCGTAACTTCTTTATCCATTCATCTGTCAATGGGCATCTAGGCTGCTTCCATATCCTGGTCACTGTAAATAGTGCTGCGGCAACATTATCTTAAAAAAGTAAACCAGATTATGTTATTCCTATTTAAATGCCTCTAGGGCTTCCCTTTGTACTTTCAAGAAAATCAATGTTCGTACCATGTGCAATAAGGCCTTCAGGATCATTTCTATGTACTTCTCTTGACCAACCTCCTCTATTGGTGCTGGACTCTGCTCTAACTCCAGTCCACTCCCCAGCTACAGACCTCTGGGAAACACCAAGCTTGTTCCTACCTCGTCTAGGGCCCTTTCCCTTGCTCCATGCATGGCATGCTCTTTCTTGCTATTTTAGATCTTAGTTTAATGTCACCTCCTCACAGAAACCTTCCTTGACCCTAAACTGAAATAGCACCATGTCTGTAATTTCATCCAGTCCTCAGCACTCCCTGCTATCTATCTATCTATCTATCTATCTACCTGCCTATCTATCTATCGCCAAAGACAGAATACTCCAGAGAGTGAAGGAGACTGTTTTAGTCAGGCTATTGCAACAGAAAGAGCAGTCATTAATTAGGATTGTCTCAAATGAAAAGAAAGAGATCTGGAGTTTTCCAGTGATAGGAAAAGGAGGAAGCCAACAACAGTTCTTATGGGAGTTACAAAAAAGGGGAATATGTGAGAACTGAGCAGTGGGCTGTTTCTCGCAACACAGAAAGTGATCCCAATACTGCTGCTTTCTGTGAGCACAGGGCTTAGATATAGTTCAACGTTCTCTTCCTCTCTTAAATGAGAAATTTACACATATTTGAAATAAAGCTTTTGATAGCTTCAATTTCATCAGATGCCCAAGAGGTCACTTGCCAAAGACGTTACATTTTAGGACTTAAAATAAATTTTTAAAAACTCTTCACAAGCTCATCTGAACCCCTACACACCCCTGGGGAGGGTGACTGTGGCTGAGGATGGCGCTCAGGGACTCAGTCTTCCCTGTATGAACTAGGAGCTGCCTCCTGAGAATGTGGGATGAAGGCTGATCAAGGAAACTCTCTGTGTCCGTTCTACTTCCAGGAAAACCAAAGTTTAGGAAGGAGGGAACTTCAGCTGGGGGTAAAAGTGCCTGTGAAAGATGTGGCAAAGCTCTCATAATGTCCCCCCCACCCCCAGCCCCCTTTGCTGCTGGTCCCAGTGGCCACCTGCAGAACTTCCCACCAACCACAAAATGAAGACTGCCTTAAAATAAATTTTGAATTGAATTATGTTTTATCTACATATTACAGGTCTTTAGATTAATATGCTGAACTGAAAGTATTCAATTATAGATCCAGAGATTAATCTAACTTTGAATTTGGGAGGAAACAGTGGAGACATTAAGTTTAACAGACAAACCTTCAAAGGGTTCAAATATGATAGAAAGTTAGATTTCCCAAGCCATACTCTATATAACTACATAAAATCACAGAGTATTAAAGCTGATGAAGACCTCAGCCATTCCAAACCCTAATTTTGCAAACAAGAAAACTGAGGACCAGGCTCAGGCTCCTGATTTCTAGTTCATATTTCTAGTCTATATTTCTTTTCAATATGTTATCTCTCCACTCATTAAAACATGGAAACAAAAGTCAATAAAATTATTTTATTATTTTTCAAAGAAAAATCTTAAACATTCTCTGTGCTGGGTTGAATAGAGTGGCATTAGTGGAAAGAATCTGTCAATGTAGATTGATGCAATGTAGGTTGATGAGTTCAGTCCCTGAGTCAGGAAGATCCCCTTGGAGTAGGAAAAGGGAACCCACTCCAGTATTCTTGCCTGGAAAATCCTATGGACAGAGGAGCCTGGTAGGTTACAGTCTGTGGGGCCACCAAGAGTCAAATATGACTGAGCAACTAAGCAGCAGCAAAATACATGTTCTTCTGGAACCTCAACAAGAAAACTTACCTGAAGTAAGAATTTTTGCCATTGTAGCTTAGTAACGGATCTTGAGATGAGATTTTTTTCCACTTGGAGTGGCCCTAAATCCATTGACAAGTATTCTTATAAGAGAAAGGTACAAAAAGACATAGACACTGAGAGGAAGGCAATGTGAAGAGGGAGGCAGAGATTGGAGTAATGTGCCTACAATGCAAGGGCCACCAAGGATTGCTGGCTACCACTGGAAGCTAAAAGAAATGCACGAAAGTTTCCCTCAGAACCTTCAGAAGAAACCCAAACCCATAGTCACCTTGATTTCAGATTTTGAGCCTCCAGAACTGTGAGGATAAGTTCTTTTTGTTTTAGGCTGCCTGGTAGTTTTTCTTGGTTATGTTAGGGGAACAAACCACTGACAAACCACCTGCCTGGCCAGACACAATGGTAATCACTTGCATGAGCTATCTTACAACAGGAGGTCCTAGTAAGGAATGTGAAACTAACAAGCTAACCTCAACCAGAAGAATTCACGGAAGGTTAAAAGGAGAGAGGAGACACTACGTGTCCTACCAACCACCCAGAATCATTCTCACTGGAATCCATCTGGGTTGAGCATTGCATGCACCACCAGGAAGGACCCTGAGTCAAAGATATTAGTCAGAGATAACCAGGAAACTAATTCCATCGCCATAAAACCTGAGGCTATGAGCCACGCGGCCCAGCAGTTCTCCTGGGTTCCCTTACCCTGCTGCTCTCACTGGGGACCCTTTCTCAACAAGATCTCTTGCTTTGTTAGCATGTGTGTCTCCTTGTACAGTTCATTTCTGAGTGTTAGACAAGAGCCCACACTTGGGCCTTGGAAGGGGTCTCCCTTCCCTCAATAATAATTTGTTAGGCCACCCTAGGAAACTAATGTATCGCCTTGTTGAGTTTCCTTCCTCTGCACTTGTTCCCCATGGCAATCAGAGTGATCCTTTCAGAACCCAAGTCAGATCACGCCTTTGCTTTACTCAGAACTCTCCAGTGGGTCCCATCTTAGAGCAAAAGCCAATGTCTGCTCAAAGACCTTCAAAGCCCTTGCCATTGGGCAGTGATGCTCTGGTCCTAGTTACATTTCCAGCCACATCTCTTAACCAACCCTCTCATGAGCCCTTCCAGCACCTCCAGAACACAGAGGCTCTAACCACACTGAAGTATTCCTGGAAATCATTTCCCAGGAATGAGTTTTTTCCTGGGACAAAAGCCTAGAATGCTATTGTCCCCAAGATGTTTCTCTTGGCTTATTTCCTTATCATTGTCAACTCTCAAGTATCACAGTATCAGAAAAAGGCCTCCTCAGAACATCCTACCTAAAATAGTGCCCCTCTTCTGTCTTCTTACTCTGTACCTGGCATCTTGTAAACATATGGGTAAATATAAATATAGACATGGATATAGATTCTTTGTTATACAATTCGTTTCTCTCAGTAGAATGCAATCTCTTTGAAGACAGGGATTTTTTTTTTTTTTTTTGCTGCTGGATTCTCATTACCTATGTCTGAAAAGTTATATCTCTGTGTTTTCCTATTCTTTGACACATCACAATTACTTTGCATTAAGAATATTTCTTTACATGTCTCATCCCTTCCAGTGGATTGCAAACTTCTTAAAGTTGAGAACTCTGTTTTAGTCATACCTATCTCAGTTTCTCCCTCTGCACAAGCCAAGAAAGTACTTTGTAAATAGTCAAAGCTGACTCATTTGAACTTTCATTGTTTGGAGATTTCGTCACTGCCAAGAGGCAGGTGTGGCATGCGCTAAAGTACTTTATCTAAATATATAAAGAAAATTTTTTCTTTCATTATTTTAACCAACATCTCAGGGAAGTTGTCTGAACCATCTAAATACTTCTGTAAGATAACTATTTCTATGTACCATACTTATAAGTTTTTCAAGTTAATTTTGTGAAAATGAACTTTATATGCCAATTAAAATCTTATTTACCTACTACTCTAAGTCCCTTAGGATTTTTGGAAGCAGGACTCTTACCTACCTAAAATGGAGGTGTCAGCAAGGCAAAGACTTGGTCATAATAAGGACAGAATGAAGGGACAAAGTAGGTGATTAAAGAGTTAATCCCATTAGGGGATTATAAATAAAAAAATATGGGAAACTTCTGTGAATTAATAATTACTTGGGAAAGCATGTTGGCTTAACCACAAAACCAGGCAGATTTGCTTAGCAACAGAACCATGCAACAGAAGCATGAAACATGCCCCCAGACAATAAAACAATGGTGGCGTGAGCCCCACATCCTGTCCAGTGAGCTCAGAAAGTTAATGACCCCACTCCCGCCTGCCCCCCCCCCCCAAACAGGCTCTATGCATACAAAAAACAGTCATTTATGGGAAGACGATTTTTCAAAATCAAAGACTCTCATTGTACTGAGACCTGAAAATATTTTTCTGAAGTGCTATGACAGTTCTGCCTGACCATATAGGGAGGGACAAATAAACTTCTCTTTTCTGTCTGGGGGAGAAACTGATGATGGAAACGTGATGCTACTCAAGAAAGACAAAGAAGGTCTTTTCACCCTCCCCACTTCTCCTTTGATTATAAAACTGTAACCAAGTAAGTTCTCAAGGTGAGGCATTTGTCACTCCCTTGTTAGTAAGCCTCATAAACATCCTATTTTAATAAATCATTTCTTTTTAAAATATTATTTATTTACTTTAATTGAAGGATAATTACTTTATTGTATTTTGATGGTTTTTGCAATACATCACTATGGATCAGCCATACATACACATGTATCCCTTCCCTTCTGAACTCCCCTCCCACTTTCCTTCCCACCCTGTGCCTCCAGGTTGTCACAGAGCACCGGCTTGGTTGCCCTGTGTCATCCATCAGACCAGCACTGGCTATCTGCTTTACATTTGGTAATGTATATGTTTCAATGCTATTCTCTCAAATCATCCCACCCTCTAGCTAGGACATAGAAGCAACTTAGATGTCCATTGGCAGGTGAGTGGATAAGGAAGTTGTGGTACATATACACAATGAAATATTACTTAGTTATGAAAACGAACACATTTAAGTCAGTTCTGATGAGGTGGATGAACCTAGGGCCTATACAGCCTATATATTACACAGAGTGAAGTAAGTCAGAAAAAGAAGACAATACCATATTTTAACGCATATATATGGAATCTAGAAAGATGGTACTGATGATCCTACATGCAGGGCAGCAAAGGAGACACAGAAGTAATGAATCACATCTTACCCACCACTCTGCTCTTGCTGAAATCTTCTCTGCATTGAGACATAAGGAACTGTGATGCCAGAGCCCTTCAGAATCCCCTGAAATGACACCAGTCGGATTCAGTCAGGGGCACGGGCTCTTGAAATTTTTCCAAGGAGGATTTGCAATGGGCATAAAGCATCTTTAAATTAGGACTGGAAATTCAAAGTTTAAATGAACTTTATTAAGTAACCGTGCCAAATCTGTATGAGTTTAAAATATAAGAAGAATTAGGAAGGATTATCCCTTTTTCTTTTACTCAAATTTTAGTTTAAAATGATGACACTCTGAGTAGTTGTTTGACTATAATATGACTAAATATAATTTGAGTAATCAGACCAAAGATGTTAGAGCAATAGTGGGAGAGGTCAGATTCTAAGATCCTTGAAGGCAACGCGCAGGGGTGGGGGGGTCAGTTGTGTGTTTTATTTACTTTGTGTTTTCAGGCCCCTGGACAAGGCCTGGCACACATGCTGTGTTGTGCTCTGCTTCCTCGCTCGGTCGTGTCCAACACTTATCCACCCCGTGGACTGCAACCCGCCAGGAACTCTGTCCATGGGGATTCTCCAGACAAGAATACAGGAACGGGTTACCACGCCCTCCTTCAGGGAATCTTCCCAACCCAAGGATCGATCCCAGGTCTTCCACTTGAAGGAGGATTCTCTACCGACTGAGCCACCAGGGAAGCCCTAGAATACTGGAGTGGATAGCCTATCTCTTCTCCAGGGGATCTCCCTGACCCAGGAATCGAACTAGGGTCTCCTGCATTGCAGGTGGATTCTTTACCAGCTGACCCACCAGGGAAGCCCCTGGCACACATGAAGTGTTCAGTAACTGATTACTGAAATAACCTGGGTTTTAACCTCCACTCATCAGAATAAAAGGCATCAATAATAGTCCCAGGTCAGGAAATCCCCTTGCTTCCCAAAGTATGCCAAGTCAGTTCACGCTCTTTCCCACAAAACCCTCAAAGGCTTCTCCTGTCTCTTCTCTAACCTCATGTAACCCTGACTGTCACTTCTCAAGTGAGTCCTTGGGGTTTTAGTTCAGTTCTCTGCGCAAGTCCTTAATCTCAAGTCTTTTATCATTTTATCAACTCCTTCCAGAGGGCAAAGAGCATTTCCTATCTCTGTATTCAATGGAACAAAAACTGTTAACATCCTGTGGCTATAATCCCTTTTCACTCGGATTGTGTAATGATTGATTGTATGATTCAGAACAGCCTAGGAATCTAAGGGCCTTTGACCTTCCTAATCACCCCTGGAGGTGGAGCGGGTGCTTGTCTACAACTCATGAACACCTATGTTGAGTAATATAATTAGAATTCTAATCTGTGCCAAAGATTCTTTCTCTCTCATTTGTGGTTTCCTGAGACCATTCCACCCCTGAATTCCATCTCTTAATTCCATTTTTGTCATTGTTCAGTCACTAAGTTGTGTCTGATTCTTTATGACCCCATGGACTGCAGCCCACCAGGGTCCCCTGTTCTCCACTATCTCCCAGAATTTGCTCAAACTCATGTCCATTGAGTCAGTAATGATATCTAACTATGTCATCCTCTGCTGTCCCCTTCTCCTCTTGCCTTCAATCTTTCCCAGCATCAGGGTCTTTTTCAATGAGCCGGCTCTTTGCATCAGGTGGCCAAAGTATTGGAGCTTCAGCATCAGTTCTTCCAATGAATATTCAGGGTTGATTTCCTTCAGGACTGACTGGTTTGATCTCCTTGCAATCTAAGGGACTCCCAAGAGTCATTACAATTTGAAAGCACTCTTGGGAGTCCTTTAGACTGCAAGGATTTTTAAATTTTAAATTTTAAAGGGAGAAATGAGGAGTTAATCACAGTTAATCATTTGGAGAGGGGTCAGAGTTTTGGGGCTTTCCAGGTGGCACTAGTGGTAAAGATTCCTCCTGCCAATGCAGGAGATGCAAGAGAAGTGGTTTCAATCCTAGGGTCCAGAAGATCCCCTGGAGTAGGAAATGGCACCCCACTCCAGTATTCCTGCCAGGAAAACTCCATGGGCAGAAGAGCCTGGTGGGCTACAATCCATGGGGCTGCAAAGAGTCAGACATGACTGAGTACTCAGAGTCTTTATTACCTTCCATTGTGTGTAGACTTTCTTCTGAGTGCTTAATGGTGATGGAACAGGGCAGTACTCCAGGACTCTTGTGCTCAGACTAAGGTTATCATCTCCCACCTGGATGAGGACTGTAGTTCCTACAGACCTCAGAGATATATTGTTATGTATATTCCTTGAGGGGGAACCAGGATCCTGCCCCAGTTCAGTTCAGTTCAGTTGCTCAGTCATGTCTGACTCTTTGCGACCCCATGGACAGCAGCACACCAGGCTTCCTGTCCCTCACCATCTCCTGAAATTTGCCCGAGTTCATGTCCATTGCATTCGTGATGCCATCCAGCCATCTCATCCTCTGACACCCTCTTCTCCTTCTGCCCTCAATCTTTCCCAGCATCAGGGACTTTCTCAATGAACCGGCTGTTTGCATCAGGTGACCAAAATACTGGAGCTTCAGTATCAGTCCTTCCAATGAGTATTCAGGGCTGATATCCTTTAAGGTTGACTGGTTTGATCTCCTTGCTGGCCAAAGACTCTCAGGAGTCTGCTCTAGCATCACAGTTCAAAGGTATCAATTCTTTGGTGCTCTGCCTTCTTTACAGTC
Organism: Cervus canadensis; assembly: GCF_019320065.1. Taxonomy (NCBI): domain Eukaryota; kingdom Metazoa; phylum Chordata; class Mammalia; order Artiodactyla; family Cervidae; genus Cervus; species Cervus canadensis. The sequence continues at coordinate 183,117 of NC_057415.1, read as the reverse complement.
CAGCTCTCACAGCCAGCTGTAGTCACGTGTAAGTCACAGTCAGGAATTATGTGGAGAAATTTGCCCCAAAGTAACCTTCCCTAGCCTTCGCCAACTTGGAAATTTTTCATGCTCAGACTACAATAAGTAACTTGATTGGTTTTCAGGAGATAGCTATTATAAGAGTTAAAGTTAAAGTAATATAACAGTGTGTTTCCTTTTGGGCTTCTCTGGTGGTTCAGATGGGTAAGGAATCTGCCTGAAATGCAGGAGACCTGAGTTCAATCCCTGTCTCAGGAAAATCCCCTGGAGAAGGGAATGGTTACTCACGCCAGTATTCTTGTCTGGGAAATTCCATGGACAGAGGAGCCTGGTGGGCTACAGTCCATGGGGTTGAAAGAGTCAGACACAACAGAGTGACTAACTCTTTCACTTTCCATAAATATATCACATCTTCTTAAGCCAATCATCTGTTGACGGGCACATGGGTAGTTCTCATGTCTTGGGTATTGTAAATATTGCTGCTATGAACAGTGGTGTACATTTATCTTTTCAGATTAGAGTCTTCTTTCAAGATATATATCCAGGAATAGAATTACTGGATCATATGGTAGCTCTACCTTTAGCTTTTTAAGAACCTGCCATACTGTTTACCATAGGGGCCACACCAATTTTAGCTATATCCACTTTTATCAGAAGTGTGGGTTGCTGCATCCACACTGCAGTCAATGATGCTGAACAATTCCAACACCACAAAGATCTCTCATGTGCCTTTTTATAACCGTATCTGCCTACCTCTCTTTACCACTCCATCCCTGTGATTTTTAACATTTTATGATCATTACATAAACAGACTCATTATGTAATAGTGAATATGAATATGTATGTATGAATATGGATATGAATATGAATATAATAATTAATATGTAATAATGAAATCATACAGTAAGCAGCAACTTTTTGTGACTGGCTTTTTTCATTCAGCATAATTTCTTGTCGATTCATCCAGGTTATTATGTGAATAAAGAGTTCCTTCTCTTTATCATTATGTAATATTCCATAGCATGGGTGCACTTCAGTTTGTTTAACCTTTTCCCGTGTGAAAGGATATCTGGGCTGTTTTTAGATTTTACATATCAAGGTGTTGCTATTAACATTCAAGTACAGGTTTTTGTGTGAATCTAGTTCTTTATTTCTCTAGGATCAATGCTCTGGAGTGCAGGAACTGTATCTCACATGCCTCAGAGCTACTGAGCCCAAGGGTCACAACCAAAGATCCTACGTGACTTAATGAAGATACCAAGTACTGCAACTAAGACCTGATACAGCCAAATAAATAAATAAATATTTTTTAAAGGAATAAAGAGAGAATAAGAAACTGAATATCATTTCTATGAATAGGAAAAGCATGCCAAAAAGTTACCATTAGACAGATCAAAACTGTAATATATATTTAAAATTAATTAAAAGACATCAAGGCTAGGCTAGGCATTGTGATCAGTCAATGAGACATGAGCAAATGACATGCAAGAGGAGGCTTAATAAGTGCTTGCCTATTGAGGTTTATCCTCTTGAAACGCTAGCTCCTTGTTAGAATTCAGCTGCCATTCTGTGAGTAACCCTACTTAATACGTGGAGAAGTTGTGCAGGAAGAAAGCTAAGACGTTGGCTGCCAGCTCCAGCTCAGCTGCCAGGTGACAGCATCAGCTTCCCATCCATGTGCGTTACCTTCCAGCCCTGCTGGAGATGCCTCAACTGAGATTGTGTGGGCCAGACATTCCCAGTCCACACCAAGCCAAACTGCAGAATTGTGAGAAAATAAGAAGTTATTGTAGCTTTAAGCCGTATATTTGGGGATAGCTTGCAATGTAGCAGTCGATGAAACAAGTCTAGAAACACTGACAACTTGGTAACAGTAAGCATCCCTGGCATTCATATTGTCATCCTGAAATTTCATTTCACACTAAAAGAAGTCAAGGGTTTTTTTACGTTTTTTTTTTTTTTTTTTTTTTTTTAGAAATGGCTGATTCCATTTTCCATTGCTGGGGCATGAAACAGAACATCTTGATATACCAGAGAGCAAGCAAGAATCAAAGGGACAGGTCAGAAAGACAGAGTCCAACTTGAAGAAGTTTCCACTGGCCAAAGATGAAATACTTTGAGTGTTAATAAAAATATGCCTTGAAGCATACAAAATATGTTTAAATTCAAGTGATATATTTCAAGATATAATCAATCACATTCTGACAATAACAGGAAATGAATTTGTTATCTTGAAAACTGTGACAAAGGGAAAGAAAGAATTAGCATAATTCCTGCCTTTCATGTATGAACTATATTATTGAATCATCAAATAGTATACAAGGGAAGCATTTCATGAGAATAAAATGATAAAGTATCACCATTTTACAACCCCTATCGATTTAGGTGATGATCATCAGAGAAAGAGAAGGAAAGAGAGAGAAGAATATTACTCAGACAGAAAAGACAATGAAATAATGCCATTTGCAGCAACATAGATATAGAGATTGTAATACTAACTGAAGTCAGAGAAAGACAAGTGTCTTATGATATCACTCATATGTGGAATCTAAAATATGATACAAATGAACTTATTTACAAAACAGAAACAGACTCACAGACATAGCATAACTGTGGTTGCCAAAGAGAAAATATGGTGGCAGGGGAGGGATAAATCAGGAGTTTGGGATGAATAAACACACATACTGCTATATATAAGATAACCGACAAGGACCTACTGAATAACACAGGGGACTCTGCTCAATATTCTGTGATAACTTATATGAGAAAAGAATATAAAAAGGAATGAACATGTGCACATGTGTAACTGAATCACTTTGCTGTCACCTGAAACTAACACACTGTAAATCAGTTACACTCCTTTAAAATTAAAATTAAAAACAATGAAGTTAAGAAAATAGTTACTTTTGGAGAAAAGAAAAGAGTTTTGATTGGGGCAAAGCACTTGGCCAGAGCTCTGGGGCAAAGTTCTATTTATTGATGATTGAAAAAATAAAAACATGAATTACTAATACACGGAATACTATAGATTATTCTCAAAAACATGACGTAAAGTGAAAGAAGCCAGAATCTACACAAAAGGGTGTATAACATATGCTTCCAATTATATGAAGAGCAGCAAACCCAAATAAAGTCAATTCATGCGTGTGCATGGAGAAGGCAATGGCACCCCACTCCAGTCCTCTTGCCTGGAAAATCCCATGGACGGAGGAGCCTGGTGGGCTGCAGTCCATGGGGTCGCTAAGAGTCGGACACGACTTAGCGACTTCACTTTTGCTTTTCAGTTTCATGCATTGGAGAAGGAAATGGCAGCCCACTCCAGTATTCTTGTCTGGAGAATCCCATGGACAGAGTATCTTGGCAGGTTACAGTCCATGGGGTCGCAAAGAATCAGACACGATTGAGCGACAAACACTTTCACTTTCAAAGTTACTTAAGAGACAATGTAAGAGGGACATTGGACCGTCTCTCTGTCTCCTTGAAAGCAAGAAAGGGGCCCTCCCTGCATCTGGAGGTAGAAGGGCCTCTTTATCACCAGAAACAGGAAATTCAGGGCTGAGAAGCCTATTTAATTTTTTTTTGAGGTGGGTGTGGGAGGAGTGCGCTTTGAGGCAGGTGGGATTTTAGCTTGCAGACAAGGATTAAAGCAGTGCTTTCTGCCAGCGCAAGTGCAGAATCTTAACCCCTGACTCGCCAGGGAAGTCCAAGAAACCAATTTAAACAAACCCTGTTACTTCTTTAATTCACTATCCAAGCCCAAACTTTGTTTAAATTCTTCACTAATTAAGTACCCAAAGCCTAAGTGTCTTTGTCAATTCCTCACAAATTTATTGTTTGTCTAAAAAGTATAAAAGCAGTCTGCTTTGACTGCTTCTTTCATTGTATTTCTATAAGATATTTGTGCACATGACTCACATTTCTTTTTCTCCTATTAACGTGTCATGTCAATTTTATTATTAATACAGCCACAAGGACTCAAGAGGGATAGAGGGGGAATTTTCCACCTTCCCTGACAATATATATCTACATTTGTACTTTAAAAACTGTATATTTTAAACGTGTGAAGCTCATTGCTTGCCAATTACAGCCAGATAGTGTGGAAATGGAGATAGCTGTGAAATACTGTATCCTTAACCCACTTATTAGTCACAAAAAAATCCTCTGAAGCCCTGTGCTTTTTATTGCAATATTTTTACTTAATAGGAAGTGCTTTTTTTTTTTTTTTTTAACCTGAAGAGATCTATTTCTGCTTGTAGTCCAGTTTGATTCTGTGAGTGAAACTGAAGCAACCACATTTATATTTTAATCAGTTAAGCAACTGGTACTGTTTGAACATCTATCATCCATTATGAGAAGAATTCCCAAGAAGTGTTAGACTTCTCTTAACCTTAGTGTCTGAGCAAACAAGATGTGTAAGCTAGTGTTTCAAAACAATGCAAAGCAATTACGTCCAGTGTAGAATGAGTGGCGGAACAATAGCATCCATTGAGCTAAGGGAAAGCAAGAATTTCGCCTCAGCCTGAAGCCTGAAGGAGGAGACGTGCATTAAACAAGGATTTATATGCTGGGGAGGATTGGCTGAAGAAGCAAGAAGAGAAAGAGCACTTGCACTAAGGGGAGGTTTGCAATCTGGAATAGAGCAGCTGGCCAAACAGGACTTCATGGGAATAATATTTAGGCTGTCCAAGCTACTAGATGAGTTATCTTTACAGTATTGTGAAGTATCTTTACAGTATTATACAGTATTTACATGCAGGAGCACACACACACACAGATGGAAAGAAAGGCTGAGGCAGAGAGAGAGAGAGTGGGGGAAATGCCATCTTTCTGAGATATTGGCCATTTCCTCATTGAACACATATTCTTCTGTCCTGAACAACTAAAAGGAAGTCATTGCATTCATTTGTTCACCCACAAGCTTCTTCCAGTACTTTCTGAAAACCCAGTAACCTCAGAACAAACACATAGGTCAATTTTGCCCTAATTCAGTGCTCTCACAGCTTCAAAAAGAAACAGATATCACATTTACCAATGTATGTTCCTTCTTTGGAACATACAAGATTAGAATTTGATTCTAATTTTAAAAGGAAAGCAAAGTACATGTTTTAAAATTTCTTTCATGTCACTTTCCACTCATGGCAACTTGCATGAGCCTTTACCAGGCTTGACGGCACTGTTTTCCAAAAGTGAAGGCAGTGAACAGACTCAGGGCTATCAACTTCAGGAAAAAAATCAAGCTCAGAATTAAGTGTGCAGGGGCCACTTTGCCCACAAGAAAAGTCTGACATAGACTTAGCAAATACATTTTGAGTAATAGTATATTTAGTTTGGCGCTTCCCTGGTGACTCAGTGGTAAAGAATCCACCTGCTAATGCAGGAGCTGCAGGAAGTGGCGTGGGTTCGATCCCTGGGTTGGGAAGATCCCCTGGAGGAGGATCCACTCTAGTATTCTTACCTAGGAATCCCATGGATGGAGGAACATGGTGGGCTACAGTCCATGGAGTCCCAAAAGAGTTGGACATGACTTAGTTACTAAACAAACAAAACACACTTAGTTTTAGGGATCTAGAGACTAATAAGTGCTATTAATTGAACTGTGCATTAGGTATAGATTTCTGAGAAGAGAGAAGAAAATTCCAAGTTGATTTCTTGCACTTTTCTTCACTTACCCCCTCAACCTTTTTCTGTCCCTATGGGTTCTCAAGACTGTAGCTTTGGGGAAAGAATTCTTACTGCTGAACATTTTAAAAGTATTTAGTGACTTCTGTTGATTTTTGGATAAAGTCTAAGTGGTACACAGTTCTTGTATGGCTTTGACCTGACTCCTCTTGTGTCCACAAAGAGTCAGACATGACTGAGCGATTGAACTGAACTGAACTGAACTGAAGTCATGTCCAACCCTTTGCAACCATGAACCGCAGCACGCCAGGACTCCCTGTCCATCACAAACTCCCGGAGTTTACCCAAACTCATGTCCTTTGAGTTGGTGATGCCATCCAACCATCTCATCCTCTGTCGTCCCCTTCTCCTTCTGCCTTCAACCTTTTCCAGCATCAGGGTCTTTTCAAAGGAGTCAGCTCTTCACATCAGGTGGCCAAAATATTGGAGTTTCAGCATCAGTCCTTCTAATGAATATTCAGGGTTGATTTCCTTCAGGATTGACTAGTTTGATCTTGCTATCCAAGGGACTCTAAAGAATCTTCTCCAGCACCACAATTCTAAAGCATCAGTTCTTCAACGCTCAGCCTTCTTATACTACAACATACCAAGTCCATTTTAATGGTTTGAATGTGTGAGACACAGCAACGATTTTTTAATTGAATGGCCTATATATGATTACATTTAAGACAGTCATCCTGAAGGGATGGGTTTCCAACATCCTAAAAATTTTTATTATTATATTGCAAGGTACTTGGGTATATGCTATTATGGAAAATTGTACCTTGATAAAAAAGAACAGTTGATATGTTCATTACCTAGGATCCTGCTTAACCTTCTGCTATAAAGGATGATAATTTCTTTTATCCAGAATGTTGTGCTTTGATGGAAGCAAGGTGAGATAATAAGAATTTAACTGGATAACTATGTTCAATTTTCTTTTATACTTTGTATTCACTTTATGAATAGATAGTGTAGCAAAATAGTTCAACAAATGACACAGCATTGAAAAGCTGTATATGGGAACATGCTTAGTGGTCCAGAGGCTAATACTCCATACTCCCAATGCAGGGGGCATGGGTTTGATCCATAGTCAGAGAACCAGACCCTACATGCTACAACTGAAGAGTTTGCATGCCACAATGAAAAGATCTCACATGCTGCAACTAAGACCTGGTGCAGCCAAATAAATAAAACTATACACATATTTTTAAAGAAAAGATATATTAGAGGAATATATTCTATATTATTCTATAGAATACAGTTCTGTAACCCTTCTCACCACGGGTAACATTTGCCAATTTATTTTGTGTCCTTCTGGAGTTTTTTATGCTTAAATTTTGTCTGTTGAGCATCCTATTTGAATTTCACAGAAAAAGAAATCTGCAGCTTATACTAAATAATGGCTTCCCTGGTGGCTCAAACGGTAAAGAATCTGCCTGCAATGCAGGAGATCCGGTTCAATCCCTGGGTCAGGAAGATGCCCTGGAGAAGGAAATGTCTACCCACTCCAGTATTCTTCCCTGGGAAATTCTATGGACAGAGGAGCCTGGTGGTTATAGTCCATGGGGTAGCAAAGAGTCAGACACGACTAAGCAACTGACAGATTAATTTTTTTATCAAAACCAAATGATTAACTTAAAATAATGGATGATTATCTTTAATAAGAGAAGTGCAATAATAAGTGTTATATAATATGATTTATTCATTTCCTTCTTTTATTCTTAGTGGATTTGGTGTTCAGTGTTTAGCTACAAAATGGATATTCACACCCATGAAAAAGGGAAATACGCTGCTTTTTTTTTTTGACATATATTTTGTCTCTTGAAGGCCTAATAAAGCCAGTGACTATGCTATATGTTCTAAAGACCTTCAATAAAGATCAAATAACTGACTAGTAAGAGCCAGATTTGTTTGAATAAACATGAGTAACCATATATATTCTTGACTTTAGTTGAAAATTTGATGCAGATGTTTTCATGTGCATTTGTGGGTATGACAAGAAAAAGAGTTGCAATAATGTTCTTTTAAAGTTTTTTTGTTGGGAATGAACTATGTGTGTGTATGTCAAAATGTCTGCCCAGAAACTTAAATAAAATCTATAGTCAAAATAAAATCTGTATATTTTCTGTCTACCTGCATGTCATCCAGTTTTCCAAGGCTCTATTAATTATTTCCATCCTTTTCTGAAATCAATCTCTTTCACTCCACTAATGCATAAGCCTAAAAACATATCCAATTTTTTTTCTTAAAATAGAGCAAAAATATTACCTCTTTCATTCTATCCCTTGGATTGCCAACTTCTTTCCCTCCTTGTGTTCCCGGCAAACTTCTCAAAAGGCCATTGACCCCATTTGTGAAAATCCTTTGTGTTCTTTGCCTTAACAATCTGGTTTTTGTTCCTTGTCACTCCATGGAATTTATACACTAAGCAGTCATCTGTAGATTTCCTACTGCCAGATCTGGAAGCTTTTTGTGATGTTGTTAACTGGCTTTCTTTACTTGTGGAACACTCTGTGTATCGGACGATAATTTCTACTTAAGGCTTCTTGGAGCCTCTTTCCATGGAATCTTCTCCACCTCCTCTATTATAAACTTAGTTACCCACAAAGACTTCATTTTTGCTTAATATTTCTTTCTCACTGTTATTTCTTCTTTAGTTATCTTATTTATTTATTTCTAATATTTTATTTGTATTTATTTATTTCTTTGACTGCACCGGGTCTAGTTGCCACATGCAAACACTTAGTTGCTGCATGTGGGATCTAGTTCCCTGACCAGGGATTGGACCTGGGCCCCCTGCACTGGGAGCTCAGAGTCTTAGCCACTGAACCACCTGGGAAGTCCCATCAGTTATTTAATTAGCTCCCATTTGTATGAGTTCAACTCCAAAATCCATGTCTCTAGCCACTACTCCTCTCCTATGCTCCTAACATCCATCTCCATGTGAATGTTCCTTCACACCTTCATGGTCAATTGGTTGAAAGTGAGCTCTCCGTCTTGCACAAAACTGAATTTGCTCCAGTGTTTTTTAGTTTTATTAGCATGTAGTTATCCTGTCATTCAGGCTTGAAATCCATCTATGGATGTTTCCTTTCCATTACTGTGCTTCCCTGGTGGCTCAGACGGTAAAGCGTCTGCAGTGCTGGAGACCCAGGTTCGATCCCTGGGTCGGGAAGATCCCTGGAGAAGGAAATGGCAACCCACTCCACTACTCTTGCCTGGAAAATCCCATGGACAGAGGAGCCTGGTAGGCTACAGTCTGTGGGGTCTCAAAGAGTTGGACATGACTAAGCACACACACTTTCCTTTACATTTATTATTTAGTAGGCATGTGATCAAGTCTTCAGAGTGATACCAAAGAATTGATGCTTTTGAACTGTGGTGTTGGAGAAGACTCTTGAGAGTCTCTTGGACTGCAAGGAGATCCAACCAGTCCATCCTAAAGGAAATCAGTCCTGAATATTCATTGGAAGGACTGATGCTGAAGCCGAAACTCCAATACTTTGGCCACATGATGTAAAGAGCTGACTCATTTGAAAAGACCCTGACGCTGAAAAGATTGAAGGCAGGAGGAGAAGGGATGACAGAGGATGAGATGGTTGGATGGCATCACCAACTCAATGGATGTGAGTCTGAGTAAACTCCGGGAGTTGGTGATGGACAGGGTGGCCTCGTGTGCTGTAGTCCATGGGGTTGCAAAGAGTTGGACACAACTGAGCGACTGAACTGAACCGTGACATGTGATATATTGGATGTACATAGGTTTAGTTCCTGCCTTCAAGTAGCTCACAGTCTAGAAGGAAAGACAACCAAAGAAATATTTGAAGAAAATAACATTCCCCATGATAGATAACTACTATGTGAAATTTAGGTATTCAAGGAAGGGGAAAATGAATTTCCAGATAGAGGCAACAGCGTGGCCTTTGAAGGCTTGCTGGGATTTGACTTTAGCCCACTTTTTTCAGGTAATCTCTCACTGAGCCCTGTAGAAACTCCACATACATTGCAGCCAAACCAGACAACTCCAGGTACTTTCCTGCTTTTGCTCCAGCCATTCTACATGCCTTTTGTTGTCACTGTTGTTGTTTTGTTTGTTCTTGCTGCACCAAACGGCATGCAGGATGTGAGATCTTAGCTCTGCAACTCGGATTGAACCCGGGACCTCTGCATTAGGAGCGAGGAGTCTTAACCACTAGACCACCAAGGAAGACCCTCTAAATGCCTTTTGTTTTCTCTCTGTCCAACCTTTAAGACTCAGCTCAACTACTTTCAGCTATGGAAACTTTCCCATTTCCTGACGGGGAAGAAATCTTTCCATTCTCTGTGCTTTTGGAATATTTGGTTTATGTATTTCTTTAACATGCCTGCCTCATATTCTATTAATGTCCCATCATTTTCCTTTTTTCATTTTTTGTATCTGTGAGCTCCTTAAAGACAGGGACAGTGTCTTCTGTCTTTTTCACTTGTAGATCTTTGATAAATTTAGGGTTTTTTTTAGACACTGGAGTCCCCAAGATCTTTTAAGGCAAAGGAGGAGATTGATTCTAATTAGGGTGATGAGGTTGGCTGGCTGACTCAAGACTGAGTAAGGAGTTCCCAAACTGTGGGACTTCACAGCTAAAACACAGAAATTTCCAGGCAAACCCAGATGGCTTTTCACCCTACTTCTTGATTCAAACAGTGAATGAATGGTAGAGCTGTAAAAATGTTTGGAAAGCAGTTTTAATCATAATCATTGTTAGAACAGATAGTTTAAACAGCAGAATAACTCAAATTGATCTAAAAAATTCTGGTTGATAATCAGAGGCATCCCACAGCACCAAGGTGGCAGGGAATGTAACTGGCTCTGATGAGGATTGTTTTACAATGTATTTTATTCTTTTTGCTAGTCCCAGAGTTACGGAATACAGAGGAATGGAGATTTCCTCCACTCTTGCTTCCTTCTTTCTACCCCTTTCTCTTCCAAACTGAGGCATAATTAACATAAAGTACACAAATCTTAGAGGTATTTCATGGTATATTTCCATTTTGGAAAGGCTTTATAGTTGTTCCTTCTTCAGGAAGGACAGAGACTATTGCCAATAACCTGTGGTGCGACTTATTCATCAGTGTCAGCACTTGACCTGGAAGTCATCTTATATTTTTTTGCCAGCACTAACAATGCATGGTTTGATCTCAGCAAGATCATAAAATGGCACAGCACACACACAAACCTATTTCGCACTGACTCACTTTCATTCCACTTACCATTTTTATTCCATGTCTAATAAGTTGTTTTTATATTTGTATGAATACACTAAGCTTTAAGCAAGAACAAAACACTATAAATATTCTCTTGTTCATCATATTCCCCAAGGAATGCTTTCCTTCTATCTTTAATGTTAAAAAAAAGGATAAAGGCACTCAGTCGCCACAAATGGGGGCTCTTTAGAGCTTTGCCTGATTGCCTGACATACTTTTCCCTTTGATTTTATCCCTTCTTCTCAAAGGAAGCCTAATGTCAGCCTAATCTCCAAGAACAGACAGTGTCTATACCCTCACTTAAACCAGACACTGAGAGCCAAAACCGTACAATTATCTACATTAATTCAATTCTCCTCTGTCTTTATTATTAGCATGGCCTTATTCTTCCAGGGCTTCCCTGACGGCTCAGAGGTAAAGAATCTGCCTGTAGTGCAGGAGACACAAGAGACATGGGTTCAATCCCTGGGTTGGGAAGATCCTCTGGAGGAGGGCATGGTAACCCACTCCTGTATTCTTGCCTAGAGAACCTCATGGATAGAGGAACCTGGCAGGCTACAGTCTAAAGGGTCTCAAAGAGTTGGACGTGACTGCGTAAGCACTTAAGCATGCATTCTTCCAGGAGTGTTCTGCAAAGGCAATTTGATTGGTCACTATGGAAACTTTCCAAAAGTTTTATTAATTCTTCAGTGAAAAGCATCAACAAACAATATACACCACATATTCCTCATTTTGCTGTTTCCAAGCCTGGACGATTGGATTGTGATTGTAAAGGAAGAAAAAGTTTTTCTTAAATCTGTTAGGGTCCCTGGCTGAGTCTGAAAATTAAGCTGATAAAGACAATTTACTATAACAGAAGAAAAATGCACTGTTAGTAGATATAATTTTACATGACATGGGGACTATCGTAAGAAAATGAAGACCCATAGAAATAGACCTGAGTAATTTTAGGCTAGGTATGATGAAGGGTGAGCACTCACATAGAAGTATGATAGGTCAGAGTGTGAGGTAAGTTTAATAAGCTGAGAAATACTTAGCAAGGCCTTTTTGTTGGGATTCTTCCCAATGTTCTTTTGTCTTCAGAGATAACGAGGCTCGTTTTCTTTGGGTAAAGGAAGGGCACTTGTTAAATGAGCATTTTATGACCTGTTGCAAAAGATGAGGACAGGGGAAGGTCAGCAGACCTTTCTGCTTCTGCCATTTTCTCAAACTCCTTCAACTAAAAATATTCAAGATGTCAAGGTGCCATATTTGGGAGGTAGAGTGTCTTGAACCCTATTACAATCCTTACTGAATACTCTCCAAATCTTTGCATTTAAAGTTCTATCTAAAATCAGACTTCCAATTCTCAATAAATTCTGACCTTATCATCCCCTGCACCAAGACACTGCCAAAACTTTGCTATATGACATTCTTCCTTACTGAAGTAAGCAATATACTCAACTTTGTTTTACCAGCAGATTGTGTTAATATTGTTTGGGGGACCATCTTTTGACATTCCATAGGAGGAGCTTAAATCCATACTGAACTTACGGCACTTGCCTCCTGAGATTACTCAGATTCCTCCTGCCCTTTCTTTTAAAAAATGTACTACCTGTCTCCTAGTCTTCGCCTTTAAAATTCCCAATTTTTTTGCAGAATGGAATGTATATTTTTTTAATTTTAATTTTTAAATTTTATTTTATTTTTTGGTATGTATATTTTTTAGTTAACTGATTAATTATTTTTTTAAAGTGAGGTATAGTTGCTCTACAATGTTGCATTAGTTTCTGCCGTACAATTAAGTGAATCAACTATACATATTCATTTATCCCTTCCTCTTGCACCTCTCTCCCACCCTCCCCTCTGTCCCGTCCGTCTAGGTCACCACAGAGCACTGAACTGAGCTCCCTCTGCTAGTCACAGGGAATGAATATTTTTTTAAACTTCATTAAAAGGGCAACAACTGAAGTATTGGCTTATTAGCTCAACAATTATTTAGCATGTGCTAAATGCCGGGTACCAAGCATTTGGCTATAGAGATACAATTAAAAAGGAGACGATGGAAGTTTTTCTCTGCCACTCACACCACGTTGTAAATTTTCCAAGTCTCTGTGCCTCGGCATTACAAGTCAGAAACATATTCTGTGTCACACGTTAGGTCACGTGTTAAGAGAGTATTAGGACTTCCCAGGTGGTGCTAGTGGTAAAGAAACTGCCTGTCAATGCAGCAGACTCAAGAGGTGTGGGTTCAACCCCCAGGTCTAGAGGATCCCTAGAAGTAGGAAAATGGCAATCCACTCCAGTATTCTTGCCTGAAAAATTCCATGGACAAGAGGAGCCTGGCAGGCTATAGTTCATGGGGTCAAAAAGAGATGGACATGACTGACCACACACACACACACACACACACTTGAGGGTATTAAGGTTATAGTTAGTTCAGTCACTCAATCGTGTCCTACTCTTTGCAACCCCATGGACTGCAGCACGCTAGGCCTCCCTGTCCATCACCAACTCCTGGAGCTTGCTCAAACTCATATCCATTGAGTCGGTGATGCCATCCAACCATCTCATCCTCTGTCATCCCCTTCTCCTCCTGCCTTCAATCTTTCCCAGCATCAGGATCTTTTCCAATGAATCAGTTCTTTGCATCAGGTGGTTTAGATGAAATAAAAGTTGCTAATCAGCTGACCTTAAGATGAAATAATCTTGGACTATATGGATGGGCCCAGTATAATCACAAGGATTCTTAAATGGGGAGGAGGGAAGCAGACAGAATCAGGCATGGTATTGTAGAAAGAATCTACCTCCCATTATGGCTTCAAAGACGGACAAGGACAGCAGGTCACAGGATGCAGGCAGCCTCTAGAAACTAAAAGAGGCAAGAAAGTAAATTCTCTAAAGCCTGTAGAAAGAATACAGCTATACTGACACCTTGATTTTATCCCAGTGAGACTCATTTCAGACCTCTGACCTCCTTCAGTGTAAGATAATACATTTGCGTTGTTTAAGCCAGTGGTCCCCAATTTTTTTGGCACCAGAGACTGGTTTCATGGTAGACAGTTTTTCCATGGACTGGGGTGGTGGGCAGAATGATTTCTGGATGATTCAAGTGCATTACATAAATGCAAGGGATTCTTGCTCCTATGAGAATCTAATGCCATTGCTGATGTGACTGAAAGCAGAGATCAGGTAGTAATGTAAGTGATGGGAAGTGGTTGCCAATACAGATGAAGCTTTGCTCCCTCAACCCCTGTTCACCTCAGGCTGTGCAGCCCATTTCCTCATAGGTCATGGACCAGTATCAGTCTGTGGCCTAGGGGTTGGGTATTCCTGGTTTAAGCCACTAAATTTGTAACAATTTATTGTAATAGCAAAAGGAAATTAATATAATAACTATAGTAAATTGAGGATAATCATGACATATGAACTTTCCAATAATATCTCCTGGGTTTTTGATGGGACACATGGTCTGGATAAATATATGTTTTAAAACGCACCTGTAACTTTGTTTTTATTTACGTATGTTGAGGTCCACAGATCAGAAGACAGCTGCCATTTTTTGCTCACAGTTTCCAAGAGGAGAACGTATGCCACACCACGCAGGGCCACATGGGAAAGCACCCGAGTTGACGTGAAGCGGAAGTGTGAAGAAAATATCAGCAAAAGATTTTTGTGTTTTTATGCAAGAAGAAATGGGGGAGGCAAGGTAGGAAGCTGAACAGATTTAGGACTGGCAATTTTGAGTAATTTTCTTGGGATCTAGGCTATAGGGGTGTTAGTTATTTGGTACCAGGCTCTGGGGTGATTTAAGGAAAGAAGCTTGTCTAAACTACAGAAACCAGTTAAAAGAAGGTAGATGGGGTGGCATGGAATCTCACTTGGTTGGTTTATATATTAAAGTCATGTTCACAGGCAAGCTGTTTCCTAACTCTAGGAATTATATAGTTCTGGGACAGGTAGTATCTCTTCAAGTCTGCAAGGCCTGATGGTGTTCAAATCACCATAAAATATAGAAACATTTTTAAAGGATTAATACAGGTTAGCACCTTGGATTCAATTGTGAAGCATGAGACTCAGGCTGGAATCCAGTCAACGTATCCCATTTTTCTGACAACAGTAACAGTGGTTAGTGTTTGTTCTGTGGCCTGAGCCAATCTTAATGAGCTGAATTTCAGCACTTTTTAGATATTGGCTGGAAAGTAATCAGTAACATTTTTGGAGGGTCCTCTCCACTGATCTTGGAGCTGTGAATGTAAGACCAACCAGCTCTCTTCTTATAATGATTAGAAGTTGTCCTGACAGTGGTAAAAACACAGACCAGGAAACTTAAAAAATAGAAGCACCTGTATCAAGCTGTATCTGAAACCAGAACTCCTCTTGGATTTTTCAGGTTTAAGAGTCAGAGAGTTACTTTTTCTGAAATACTATAGTTTTAATTTTCTTCATCTATTACTGAATAACAAAATATCCCCAAAGTCAGCAACCTAAAACTACAACAGTTTTACTATAGCCCACAATTCTGGGGGCCAGGAATTCAGGCGGGGCTTGACAGGACAGCTCTGTGTCTTGTGGCGTCAACTGAGGTCATTTTGGCAGATAGGCTGCTCTGGAGTGTGCAAGCAGTAAGAAAAAACCAACATCCCTCAGAAAGCACTCTTCATGTTTTTCAATCTTTTTGGCATAAAATTTTCTTCCCAGGAGAGATACTTTTGGCATTGCTTAACCTGTGAAGGTAATATGGGTTTGATCTGAATCATTTCCTCTAATGTGTTCTTCTTGTCACTGAGGTTCTTGCCCTTGTTGAGGGAAAAAGCACTCAGAAGGATTTTAGAATGTCTGTATCCTAAAGATTATTTATTTCAGTGGTATTTATGGAGAACCAGGCCTGTTTCATAATAACCTGAGGAACCATCAAGGGAGACTTCCCCTCTTGCTCTTTCCCCTCTGGGGGAAGAATAACTTTCTTTTTACTTACAGGTTCTTGGCTGAAAGACAGATTAACAAGAGAAAAACAAACTGAAGCTTAATGCCATGTATACTCCTTGTACGGCTTCTCCAGTGACTCAGTCAGTAAAGAATCTTCCTGCTGGGCAGGAAACGTAGGTTCAATCCTTGGGCCAGGAAGATCCCCTGGAGCAGGAAATGACAACCCACTCCAGTATTCTTGCCTGAGAAATTCAATGGACAGAAGAGCCTGGAGGGCTACAGTCCATAGGATTGCAAGAGTCTGACATGATTAGCAACTAAACAGCCGCTCCCACCACTCCTTGTATACCGAAAACTGAATAACTCTCCAAAATGACCCAAGCCACTACCTTAAACATCATCTTAAGCTAAAGACCGTCAACTGAATAAAAAGGCATGGTCTAAAAGTTTCAAGTTAAGTCTTATTCAAGGATCTTGCTGAGGATTAGCTTGAAGGGCATCTTCTCAGATAGGTCTGAAGAAGGGAAGAGCCAGGATATATAGGAGTTTTCGATGGAAAAAAGTTAGTGGAGCTTCAAAAGATTACTGCTAATAACAGGCAGGAATACTGGAGTGGGTTGCCATTTCTCCCTCCAGGGGATCTTCCTTACCCAGAGATCCAACCTGCATCTCCTGTGTCTCCTGCATTAGCAGGCAGGTTCTTTACCACTGAGCCACCTGGGAATCCCAAAGAATAGGCATCTCACATTAATGATTTTAGTACTGTTTCTATCTATGGGAAGATGCAAGAGTCTGGGCTCATTGAAATTATTCCTTAGATATGTGTCTTAACTATCTCATGGCCAGTATCTGAAGCAGAGAAAACATTCTGTTTTCTTCCATCATGAATTTCCCTAAGGGCCCAACACTGGGGGTAGCAGCAGTGGCTGATGGCTTGACCTTTGTAGAACTGGAATGGCAGATAATATTTTTTTTTTATTTCCTGGAATAACAGGTAACATTCCCTGTCCACAGAGCCCTCTGTTGGTCAAAAAACTGGTGATGTATTTTGGAGCTTCCCAGGTAGTTCAGTGAGTAAAGAATCTGCCTGTGGTGCAAGGGATGCCAATTCAACCCCTGAGTTGGGAAGATATCCTGGAGAAGGGCATGGCAACCCACTCCAGCATTCTTGCCTGGAGAATCCCATGGACAGAGGAGCCTGGCGGGTTACAGTCCATAGAGTTGCTAAGATTGGACATAATTTAAGCAACTGGGCATGCACATGGGAGGTATTTCATAATCAATTTGTTCTACAGTGCTAGGAATCCTCATTCCTAGGTCAGATAAGGATTTTGTTGATGGGTCACTCAATGTGTTATTCTTGGATTAGGCCATGTTGATAACCTAAAATTCTGTGGATTGTCTGTTTTTCTAGTCTAATATAATCCATGAAATGTTTTCCCTTGTTGTTTTCTTCCATATCTAGAGTTGTACTATTACAATTATCCTATATAGAGTAATATATATGATCAGTTGCCTCAAGTCATTTAGGTATCATTAATTTCGTCAGAAACTTGGTTTCACATTGAGAAGTCATGAACTCTCAGAACAAAACCAGCTAACCAAAACTAGGAAGTGGATCACTTAAGGCAATAATTTAACTTTTCATGTGGGTCATAGTTAGCATAAAGGGAGAGGTTTTACTGAAAAACAAAGACTAAAAGCCAATAATATTTTAGACCAAAAATCATACAATTATAAGTGATATTGATCAGTTTACTTATCCCTTGTAATTAATTCCTATTTAGGTGGATGAAGCCATCAGATATTTTATTAGTTTTATAATTTCTTACTCAGTTCAGTGGCATGATCTAAAAGTCATCAGAACTTATATTTGTCAAAAAGTCCTTTCTATGGATCTTCTTTTTTTTTTAACTTTTTGTTGGGATATAGCTGATTAACAAACAATGTTTTTGGTGATAGTTTTAGGTGAACAGCGAGGGTACTTCGCCATACAGACACATGTGTCCATTCTCCCCAAGACTGCCCTCCCATCCAGGCTGCCACATAACATAACATTGAGCAGAGTTCCATGTGCTATACAGCGGGTCCTTTCTGCTTATTCTATGGATCTTCTTGAAGATCTTCATTTTGTAAATGCATCAGAGTATGTGTCTGATTCTTTATGACCCCATGGACTGTAGTCGGCCAGGCTCCTCTGTCCATGGGATCTTCCAAGCAAGAATACTGGAGTGGGTTGCCACTTCCTTCTCCAGGGGATCTTCCTGCAGGGATGGAACCTGGGTCTCCTGCATAGCAGATTCTTTTACTGTCTGAGCCACCAGGGAAGACCCCAAAACAGTGACTGTCTATAAAAGACAGAAGATTTAAAAAGGCATAGTTAAATATCTGATTGCAGTGCAGTTGACAAATGATTATATCTGTGTCATACAACAGTTAAAGACAATAACTAGAATTATGACTACCAACATTATACCAGGACATATCAGATTTTTAGGAATTCCATATAATTTTCTGGAATGTCTACATTAATGACATTTACCCATACAATATAACCTAAGAAGGTTTATCATCACTTATTTAACAATGTTTCCCATGTAATTCAGCATATCAAATAGACCTATTTCTCTCTTTGGGATGTTTCAGTGGCCCACTGAAGCATTTCAAAGTTAGTTAAAGGTCAAAAGAAGTTTATTTAAAATTTGATTTTGAGAAGTTTGCCAAAGATATAAAGAGTTTGTAAAATACTTGGTCAAAGAGGATTATATGTAACTGTGAAACTATACTTTTTCATTCAACCAAAGTGACAGTAAAATATTTTAAATGCAAATGCAGAAAGTTACAACAGATTACTTAAAAGGTAAAGAAATTTCACACATTGTTATCAAAAGCAGATCAGTACGCAAAAAAAAAAACCTTCGTTTTCAACACAAAGAAAAAATCAAATTCTAGTTTTTATCAACTTACTTTTAATATTAAAATTTATTTATTTACTCAACTGAATTTTATCTTAATCTTAGCCTGACCATGCACAGAACTCTTTTCTCAGCATTCCATTCCCATAAATCTTTAATAAATCTTACTTTACCTTTAGATTTTGTACTATGCTTTATTTTCCCTTTTTCTCTCCAGGACACAATTACTTCCTTTTCCTTATCAAAATGGATTTCCATTCCTTATGCCTTTTTTCATACAAAAATGTTTCCCCTATTAATTTTAGTAGTTTTAATTATATATGTTAATTAAATTCTTAATTTTTAAAACCTTAATTGCTGGTAAAAACTAAGAAGACAGAATTATGGACAGTCTTTTACATTACCATGCTATAGATTGTAATATTGTAAATACTATTTATGATTTCTTAAACGTGCTTTTTTATAGAAAAATTTTCAATAAAAATTTCCAAACATTTTTGTTAATAGATTCAATATCTTTAGTTTCTCTGTGAAAAGAGACCTATGTTTGGTAAAATTTCACTATCTTATTTGGGAATGATCTAGATATTTGAATAATTTCCGTCATTCAACTTAATTTAGCAAACTCTGAAATTTCAAATTACCAAAAATTTGGACAAACTGTTTTCAAGTAGACATACCATAAAACATAATAATTTCTAAAGAGTTCACTTAAAATCTCTTACCCCATTTATATCTGTTGAATTCATTTGTTCCCAATAGTTACGGTAAGATTAGCCATGAAAACTTTATGAGATATTAGACCAGTTCATCCATCATTCCAAGCTACCTTCTTGCTAATAAATTTTATGACAGAGATAATATTTTATTTGACTTTTAGTAAACATAGGTGCAATAAACATAAGACATATCTGATTTAATACTAAATATTAATTTAATATTAAATATTTTCCAGATAGCATGAACCTGAAAGTAATTTGGGCTAGTCTCTATTACATTTAGAAATAATTAATTTGTAAATGCTTTAATAATAAATTGATCATAAATTAATTTTGAAAATACTATCTGAAGGTAAAGATATATCATATGTATAATATACACACAGATACATACACAGGCATAACTAGAGATCTCATAGTTTAATTTCAAAACTTAGTCATGAATCAGGTATTACAATATAAACTTACTAGCTTATAAATAACAATTGGAAGAAGTTAAAGTTATTTGCTCAGATATGACTAAGGCTTTTCAATATTTGTAGAAAAGACTTTCAAGATTTGTGTTGTCCTTGATAAATCTTTAAGGAGGCTGTGAATTAGATTTTGAGTGAGGGAGTCTTCCAGTAGTTTCCTCTTTCCTCGCCTCCCCCTTCTTTTTCTTTTGGTTACAGTTTTTACCTGATTGAACTAATTATTCTGAGTCTCAGGTTATTGTGTGCTGTATTTCAATTTCTGATTTGTAGAGATTTTCAAGACAAATACAGTTGCTTTTTAATTCCCTGAAGAATTGATCTATTACCTAAATGATGGAAAAAAATTTATTTGCCCAGCCACATTTTCTTTAATTTGCTTTTTAAAAGTATATATTAGCAAGAAGATTTCCAACTAAACTGGAACTCGATTTCTATGTTCTAGAACTTTAAGGTTAAATTTATAATGCCCTCAAAAGTTTGCCAGAGTAACTTAACCCTCAATTTTTGCTTTTATTTCATGTATGCTAAGTCATTTCAGTTGTGTCTGTCTCTTTGCAAGCCTATGGAGCTGACTGGGCTCCTGTCCTTGAGATTCTCCTGGCAAGAATACTGGAGTGGGTTGCCATGACCTCCTCCAGGGGACCCATGCCCTCTGATCCAGGGATCAAAAGCTCATCTCTTACATCGACAAGTAGGTTCTTTACCACTAGTGGCACCCGGGAAATCTTGCTTTTATTAGTTCCCAAATATTAGCTCGTGATTTTTACTTCATACTCTGTGGGCTCAGGTAACCCTATTGGTTTCCCTTAGTATGTTTAATTAATATTATGTTAGCAGCAGATTTATATACCCTGTCTTATAATCACCAGGCAGGGCAAGCATCCTTAGTGAGATATAATGGCTATCCCAAAATATAATTAGGCAAAAAGAGATATAACCATCTTATATAAAGCCCCTTTAAATATATCAGTTCTTATAATCTTTCATTTCTATTCTATCAACTCTGATACCTAATTTTAGCCTCCATTAAGACTCCATCAACAAGTCTAATCTGACAAGTAGTCCCACTGACTTTCCTTTTTGTCCCCTGACCATTTTACATATTTTTGTATAAAAGGCTTTGGAGCTCCCAATGAGGAATTGAGACAAGGGACTCAGGCAGATCCTTTTATCAATCTTTTAACCTAATTGATCTCTTAACCCAAGCAATTGTTGTTCAGTGTAATTTTCTTCCAGCCTCATTATTTTTTTTAAACTAGGGCAAACAGAGTTGACTTCTTTGGGTTCCTTTAAGGCTGGGGGAACCAAAAGGAGGTCCTTTTGGCTCATGCAGCCTTATATATAGTACTATATCAGACCTTTGTTTTAATTCCATGAATATGAATATGCTTTATCTCCACTTTTAAATAACTATCTGAAGATTACCATTCTGTTGGAACAAGTCTCTTTAAAATTTTCACCTATTGGGAAGAAGTCTCTAGATTTTTCTCTAAGCTTCTTCTTATTCCTCTGTAAAACTAATAAACACTAATCTAATGTTTTTAATAGCATCTGTAAGATTCATTGAGGGGAAACCAAGACTGCAAATAAGGCTTCCCAAATGATTGTTTTTATTTGTTTTAAAAAAGGGGAGTTCTTAAGCTTAGTCATTATCTATTTGTATGCACATTCTAATTTGATCTTTTCATAGCTACCAATAAAACAGCTGTTTATGACAAGAGCTTTCTAAAAATTTACCAAATTTAGAAACTTCTCTAACTTAAAAGATTTATCATCTTGCCATTGACCAGTAGTATCTTAACAGCAATTCAAACCAATGAAAAGCAAGAAGCATTCCCATAAGAAAGTGAAAAGGATGCAATCTTCGTAAGATCTAGAAAGTATACTTTCCAAAATACTTTAAGAAAATAAAAATTTTCATTGCACACAAGTAGACACAACTGAGGCCAAGATAAAAAAGACTCCTCATGGACTGCAACCCCATCGGCCAGGTTTTCCTGAGAGCTGGCATAACCAGACAAAAGGACGACTTGGAATCCTAATCCACTTGACTGACTGCCAAGTGTACACCGAATGTGTACCTTCAGGATGGCAGAGATCAAGCTCTCAGAAAACAGAACAAAATGCCTAAGAAGATTAGGTAGAAAATTTGCATCTCAGAGGCAGAGAAAGAGAAATACAAGTTCCTCCTAGAAGGAAGGAGTTCTTTTGTTCTTTTAAGGTCAGAATTCTGAAAATCTGTTTTTTTCCAAACTAGGTTTTTTTAGATGTGCACACAAAAAAATTAATTTTGGAATGTCCAAAAAAAAAAAGCAACTTTGTCACTCTTGGGGCAAGATTTCCTTTAATTCCCCATTAAGCAATTAAGCTAGTACTTGTCAGTATAAATACTGTACATTCATAATGAAATCTTCCCAGTGTCTCTCAACTGCGATAACCTACTTAAATGTCTTTAAACTGAGCAAAATCTTCTCTGAATTTTTCAACTGGACTACACTTCAGTTCAGCTCAGTTCAGTCACTCAGTCATGTCCGACTCTTTGTGACACCATGAACTGCAGCACACCAGCCTCCCTGTCCATCACCAACTCCCGGAGTCCACCCAAACCCACACGTCCATTGAGTCGGTGATGCCATCCAAACATCTCATCCTCTGTCGTCCCCTTCTCCTCCTGCTCTCAATCTTTCCTAGCATCAGGGTCTTTTCCAATGAGTCAGCTCTTTGCATCAGGTGGCCAAAATATTGGAGTTTCAGCTTCAACATCAGTCCTTCCAATGAACACCCAGGACTGATCATCTCCTTTAGGATAGACTGCTTGGATCTCCTTGCAGTCCAAGGGACTCTCAAGAGTCTTCTCCAACACCACAGTTCAAAAGCATCAATTTTTAGGCGCTCAGCTTTCTTCACAGTCCAACTCTCACATCCATACATGGCCACTAGAAAAACCATAGCCTTGACTAGACGGAATTTTGTTGGCAAAAGAGTGTCTCTGCTTTTTAATATGCTGTCTAGGTTGGTCATAGCTTTCCTTCCAAGGAGTAAGCGTCTTTTAATTTCATGGCTACAGTCACCATCTGCAGTGATTTTGGAGCCCAAAAATATAAAGTCAGCCACTGTTTCCACTGTTTCCCCACTACACTAGCATTTTTCAACTAGAGGGGCATCCTTCAGTATCTTCCAACTGAGGAACCACATATTTGTTATGCATCGAGCCCCTAGAGGAGAGCATGGCAACCCACTCCAGTATTTTTGCCTAGAGAATCCCTTGAACAGAGCAGCCTGGTGGGCTACAGTCCATAGAGTCCCAAAAAGTCAGATAAGACTGAAATGACTCAACACATATGCACCAAACAAAACTCAGGATCATCAACTAATAGTTGGGATATCTGAGAACCAGGAAAGACTTATCCAGATTCATCTGTTCACACTAAGGAAGTAAATGGACACAAGAGGCCTTTGCTGGTACCAAGGCTCTGGATACTTGGAGAGTTGATTGCCCTTCGTGGCAATCAAAACTGTCAACTGAAGAAAAATGCACAACCTAAAAGTTGTGAGTTAATTTTTATTGAGGTATCTTACTGATGACTATAACCTGGGGAGACATCCTCTCAGATACCTCTGAGGAGCTACAACAGACAGGTAAAGGAAGAAAAAGATATATAAGAGTTTTTTCTGGGAAAAAAAGAAAAACATTTAATGGAGCATTGAAAGCTTACAGTAAGTCCTTTATATATGAACAAATTCAATTCTGAGAGCATGTTTGTAAGTCCAATTTGTGTGTAAGTCCAACAAAGTTAGCCAACTAACACAACTGGCTAATAGTACTCTAAAGTAATAGGTTTGTAGTACTTTTCACACAAATAGTATGTGAGAAAACAAACAAAAAACACAAAGAATAAAGAAAATATTTTTAATCTTATAGTGTGCACGCATGCTCAGTTGTGTCTGACTCTTTGTGACCCCATGGACTGCAGTCTATCAGGTTCCTCTGTCCACGGAATTCTCCAGGCAAGAATACTGAAACAGGTAGCCATTCACTTCTCCAGGGAATCTTTCTGACCCACGGATGGAACCCAGGCAGATTAGGTTTCTTTACTCCAGGTAGTAACCCTGCAGTAAAGAAACTGCAGGCAGATTCTGCACTGTCTGAGCCACCAGGGAAGCCCATAAATAAAGCCATACAGAATGAAAACATTTTTAATCTTTCAATATCTTGAAAAGTACAGTGGTACAGTACATCCGCTGGCATACAGGGATTGGCATGGAGTGAACAAGCAAGAAGAGTTCCTGATGAGGAGGGAGAGAAGGTGGGAGATGGTAGAACTGAAAAGAGATCAACAGCAACAGGAGATGGAGGGCAAGCTCCAATTTTAGTAATGCCAGAACTTGTTGGAACTCAGGTTTGCATTCTTGAAAAGTTCACAACTTGAAGGTTCATTCGTATGTAGGGGACTTACTGTACTGCTAATCACAAAGAACAGGCATCTCAATGATTTTAGTGCTATGAGAAGATACAAAAGTTCGGGCTCATTGGAAGTATTCCTTAGATATACAACTTAACTGTCTGAGGACCAGTATCCAAAGCACAAAATTCTTCCTGCTTCTCTCCATCCTGAATTTCTCTCAGAATCCACCATCAGGGCAGCTAGAGACTGATGACTTGATCTTTGTAGAACTGCGACTGTGGGCAACATTCTTTATTTATTGGAATAGCAGGGAACAATCCCTGTCCACAAGACAAACGAAAAAGTTGAGGCGGGGTGGGATTGGGGGAGTAGCTAGCTATGGGACGTTATCACACAAAGCCCAGTAAAGAAGGGTATGGCTCTAACGCAGATTTTAGTTGGTGCTTAAATGATCCTCTCCATTGATAAGAGTTTCTAAAATATTTGTCATCTTTCTCTTCAGGGAACTGAGAGGGAAACACCCTTACAAGTAAAAGTTGCCCCTGTAAATGTAAATGTCCCTTACAAAATGGGACTTATTTATACTCAGTTTTCAGAGCTTTCCCTGTGTCTGCTGTTCCTTAAAAATAACCAGCTCAAGATAATCCATATACCAAATAGGCATATTTTGGGATGGCATAAAATATAAACACATATTTCTTATAATAGTTCATATACTTCTTACAATAGTTCTACATGTGTGATTTCATTTGAAGAAAAGTTTCTGCTAAAACTAAAAATTTAAAAAATGCTGTGATATTGTGATTTATTCTAGGAAATAAATATTTGGTCTTTGATTCCACTCTTGGCACAGAGGTCCTAAAATACTTGAAATTTTGTAGGGAAGATGTTTTTTGTTATGTTAATGTGAGGATGAGGGCTGGTTGCAAGTGGAGCCAACAGGCTGGTTGGAATGTTGAAAAGTTTCAATTCTTCCAACCACTTGTCCCCCTTCCCGGCAACCTTCTTTTTTTTTTTTTTTATTATTTATATTCTCTGTTATTTATTTATTTTTTTTATTAGTTGGAGGCTAATTACTTCACAACATTTCAGTGGGTTTCGTCATACATTGATATGAATCAGCCATAGATTTACACGTATGCCGGCAACCTTCTGAGAGGAGAGAGGGACTGGAAATTGAATTCAATTGCCAACGGCCTATAATTTAATCAGTCATATGTAAGAAATGAAGCCTCTATACGAACCCAAAAGGATGAAGTTCAAGATCTTATGAGATGGTGAACAGGTAGAGATTTGGAGAGAGTGGTATGCTCAAAGAAGCCATGGGAGCTTCAGGCCCTTTCCCTACACCTTGCCCTATGCATCGACTCCATCAACCTGTTGCTGAGTTATATCATTTTATAATATGCCAGTTATCTAGTAAGTAAAATGTCTCTCTGAAGTCTATTAGCGACTCTAGCAGACCCAAGGAGGAGGTCATGGAAATTTCCAACCTGCAGCCAGTCAGTCAAAAAGACAGGTAGCAACTTAGACTTGTGATTGACATTTGAAGTTATAGGACCGAACCCTTCACTTGTGAGATATGAGGCTATTGCCAGGTAGATAATGTCAAGATTGAGCTGAATTGTAGGATACCTGGCTGAAGAATTGCTTGAATGTGGGGAAACTACACCCTCCCCTACCACTATGGTGGAAATGAGGCAGGAGATAGATAGGCCTCTTCACTAGATTTCACCCATAGCCCTTTTTGCTAGAATACATCTTGGCTGAGAGGTGCGCGCATACACAGCGGAAGAACGAGATAAACCAAGCGTGGACTCAGAACCAGGCAAAGCAAGATGACTGGCCAGAGGAAACCCAGAAGAAATTGCTCCATGTAAGCATTTCATACCATGAGGGTACAACTCTCTCTCTCTGAACTGCCCATGTGAGTCTATCCACACATACTTTTTTCCTCCTAATAAACACTTTACTTGTTTCACTAGTTCCTGGCTCTGTGTGGAAATTCATTTCTACAAGGCTGACAGACCAGGATCACTTTCACTGGGGGTCTAGCGGGTAGGATTCAGCACTCTTACGCCTGTGACCTGACTTCAATTTCTGGCCAGGGAACCAAAATCCTGCTTCTAGCCATTGCAGGCCAAAGCTGCCAGAGTTCAGACCCAGCCAGGTTAAATGACTTGCTCAAGGTCACACAGTTCAAGAAGTAAATAGATGAGAACTTAGGTCTCCTGAGTCTGGCTATCTAATGTGTGTCCTCTCCTGTTTGATTCTAATAACCTAAGAAGCAAGTCCTAAATCTACTTAGATGTGAAAATGAGATTCAGAGAAGTTAAATGATCAGGCCAAATGCATAAGAAGTAGAGTTGGATTTTAGAATACAGGTTGCCTGAAATATTTTTCCTGCCAGTCTGGTGCACCATATGTTACACTAGTGATTCACACATGTTTTGGTTTGTTATATTCTTTCAGAATCTGATGAGTGCTACGAACCACCTCACAGAAAAGTATACTGTGTGCTTGTGGATGTTAAATATAATATAGAGGACATTCTGAAATTCATCCGTGGGCAAAGGTCTAGGAAGAAGTTGTAGATTTTAGGTTAGAAATAGTAGTATTAGTTGCTCAGTCATGTCTGATTCTTTGTGACCCCATGGACTAGAGCCCTCAAGGTTCCTCTGTCCATGGAATTCTCCAGGCAAGAAAACTGGAGTGGGTTGCCATTTCCTTATCCAGGGGATCCTCCTGAACCAGAGATTAAACTCAGGTCTTCTGCATTGCTGGCATATTCTTTACTGTCTGAGCTACCCTTATAAATATTTAGCAATCTCTCCACATGTACTTCTGCCATAAATATTTGTTGATATTTTCCTTTATTCTAACAAGTAAGATGAAAGTGAAATAATGATGTATGTTAAAATTTCACTTGTTTCTCTAATGACACAAGGATGTTTTTGCCAAATCAGATAACAGTTTTTAAACATTGGAAAAATATTCCTCAATTTTTTATGTTATTCACAAAGTAATGGCAACAGTCACAACTTACTTTTATGTTTAATCTGCATCAGTAACACTTCTCCTTTACTGTTTCATGTGAAACTGATTAGCAGATTATAAAGTGATTAGCAGAAAATGAGGATAAAACTAAAAACCATGGAGAATTTAGTCTCCACCAAGGACATCATAGGTGGAAAGAAGTGGCTTGATAATATTGCCCTTCTTTTCAGTTAGCTAATTGTGTGCAGGAAAGAAAGTGGGGCTGGAGAGGATGGTCACATCCCAATTTTCAAGCAAGTCCCTGGGATGGCCGCCAAATGTGCTTTCTTGACTTTGCACAGGAACGAATTCAAGAGCAAGACGTAGTAAAGTAAGAGAAGATAGGCTCGGGGAGATACACAGTCCGCAAGGGCATCCCTGATGGATCAATGGTAAAGAATCTGCCTGCCAATGCAGGAGACCTGGGTTTGGTCCTGGTTTGGGAGGATCTCCTGGAGAAGGAAATGCAATCCACTCCAATATTCTTGCCTGGGCAATCCCATGGACAGAAGAGCCTTGGCTATAATCCATGGGGTCTCAAAGAGTCGGACATGACTTGGTGACTCAATATTAACAACACTCCGCCGACAGAGCGTGGACCATCTCAGAAGTCAAGAGCACCACCAGGGTGGAGGGTGGTCAGTTTTTATAGGGGTGGATAATTTCATAGGCTAATGAATAGGAGGATTATGCCAACTATCTTAGATAAGGGGCAGGGATTTTCAGAAATTGGAGCACACCCCACTTCTTGGTCTTTGATGGTGGGCCTCAGTGCTGTCACGGTGCCTGTGGGAGTGTCACTTACTGCACTGATGTGTTACAACAAGTGTGCACTGAGGTTCAAGTTCCCTGGAAGTTGACTTGTCTGCC
Source organism: Cervus canadensis (assembly GCF_019320065.1). NCBI lineage: Eukaryota > Metazoa > Chordata > Mammalia > Artiodactyla > Cervidae > Cervus > Cervus canadensis. Next base: position 154,867 of record NC_057415.1, on the reverse strand, counting down.
ATCTTGGGCCCAGTTGGTTTTTGTCATGTCCTTTGTCTATGTTATTCTTTTAAAGGTTGTCCATGCCCCTCCCTTCTTGTTTCAGTTGGAAGTGTGTGTGTGTGCGCACATGCATATCGGCACAATGAGGAGCGCCCAGGGGGCAATGTGAGCACTAGGATGTGTTTTGGTAGAATTGGGTAGAGGGTAACTTCACGTTCATCTGGAATCCCTAATTCACTGTGTGACCCTGAGCAAGTTACTTCACTCCTGGAGGTCCCAGTTTTCTCATTTGTAAAATAAAAGCATAGCACTGAGTCCCTACCAGTTTTTAATGTAATCATTAAGGCATATGTGTTGGAGGGGAGGGGAGGGACAAATATCTCAAAACACATATTTGTAGAAAAGAAGTAGGATCTGTTCTTGCTTATCATAGTCAAGCGAGGAACACAGGAAAGTAAACCACCATTTCCCATTTCAGTTACTGATGGAAAGTGTGACCTGTCAGAAAAAAGGGAGAACTGACTAAGAGATTGAGACTTTTGTGTATAATTTGTGTTTAAATTCAGGCAATAGCCTCCTTTTGTAGCAGGAATGGGGACTTCTTCCAGGGCCCGAAGATTGTTAGACAATCTTCCAAATTGTCTAACATTTGGAAATGAATTGTCTGAGCTGACGGAGCAACAGACTTTATTGGGAAGGGGCGCCCAAGTGCAGAGCAGCAGGGTAAGAGATCTCAGAACTGCTCTGTTACATGGCTTGCAGTCCCAGGTTTTATAGTCACGAGATTATTTTCCAGATTGTCTCTGGCCAATCACTCTGACTTAGAGTCCTTCCTGGTGGCACAAGCATCTCTCAGCCAAGATGGATTCCTGCAAGAAGGATTCTGGGAGGTTGGTAGAATATGTGGACAGGCATCTCCTCTCTCCTTTTGACATTTCCTGAATTCTTCTGGCTGGTGGTAGCTTGTTATAATAGTTCCATGTTCCTTACCAGGACCTCCTGTAAGATAACTCATCCAAGTGGTTACTGCTGGGCTTGGCTAGGGGTGGGAGTGGAGTTGGGGGTGAGGGTGTGGGGGGGGGCAGTTTCAGTCAGTGATTCCCCCTAACACTTTTAACCCTTTATAACAGCTACCCAGCATCAATAGCATTGTTATGCTAATATATCTTTTTCTCCAGAAAAGGGGGTATGCCCTTCTCAGAAGAAACATTCCAGTGGTAATTAAATTCTAAATTAAGTTCTATTTCCCTCTGCTAGGCCTCTCTGTTCAACCCCAGACTATTTTTTTTTTTATTCTCTGTGCCAAGTTAATTAAGGTTTTCACAGATTTCCCAACCTTTTACCCTCATTGGCTGCTATTTCTTACCCCACCATCTTTTTTTTTGCCAGAATTCTCTAAATTCCTTCAGCTGCTGAAGGAATTCTCTAAATTCCTTCAACACTTCTCTCAGCCCCTTTGTTCCTTCCATGTTAGAGCCCAGTCCACACCTTCAGCAATGACCCTATTGCCTTCATCCATGGACCTCACCTGCGTGGAGGGCACTAGCATGAGCTTGGAATTGTGGTGGAAAATCGAAGTGGAATGGATATTGCTAAGAAAGCCCTATAAATGGAGCTGAGAGGCTTGCATCAGAATCAGTCATAACTCGTGTAGCTTTAACAGTCCTATGCCTTTTGCCTTCCTCTACACTCTTGGTTCCACCCAAATCTGTGTCTTCCAGATTACAGTTCCTAAGACCATACATGAAACTCTGTTCTTTGTAGCCTTGTTATTGATTGCTGTTCTACAAAACCCAACTTACAACTTACTTAACGCATCACCTCAACCTAGTTATTTAATTTTTCTGTGTCTTGATTTTCTCATTCATCAAATACAGAAAATAGGCACTTCCCTGATGGTCCAGTGGTTAAGATTTCATACACCCAATGTAGGGAGCCCAGGTTTGATCCCTGGTCAGAGAACTAAGACCCACATTCCACAGTGAAGATCCAGAGCGCTGCAACTAAGACCCAGTGCAGCCAAATTAAAAAAACATATATATATGTATATAAATATATATATATATATATATAAATAATAAGGGAACTTTATCCATACATTTCTTGTAAATATTAAATCAGTCTATGTGCATTAAAGACTTAGCACAAAACTGGCAGACCGTAAAGAGTAAGTAGATATGAGATATTATATGTTTATACAATTATATTTTATATATTTCTGTGCCCACTCCAAAAGCAGGGTTTGTAGGCAGTACAAACACTTTTATTCCAATAGCACAACTGACAAACTTAACTGAACAGCTGAAATTTTTTTTTTATAAAGTTGGTTATTTTGCATCATGTAAAAACCCTTCTATCTATCTCCCTTCAAAAATCAAAGTTTTCTGAATTTAGACCTGTATTTCTGTTACATTTTGTAATTGAACTTACTCTTGGTAGTCAGTTTTACCTCTTCCTTTCCAATCTGGATACCTTTTACTTTCTTTTTTGTTACCTTATTGCACTGAATGGGACCTTCAGTACAATGTTGAGTAGAGTGGTGAGGTGACCATTCTTGCTTTGTTCCTCATCTTAGGGAAAACGAATTTAATATTTTACCAGTAAATGGTATTAGCTCTAAGCTTTTTCTACAAGCTCTAAGCTTGTAGAAATGATGGTTAACTTTATGTGTTAACTTGACTATGATAAGGGATGTACACATAGTTGGTAAACCTTATTTCTGGGTATGTGTGTAAGAGTATCTCTAGAAGAGGTTAGCATTTGAATTAGGGAGCTGAGTAAAAATAGTTCTCACTAATGCTGGTGGGCATCATCCAATCCATTGAGTGTGTGGATAGAACAAAAGGCAGGCCAGTCTACTCAACCTGAAACTTCCATCATATCTCATCAGACAAACCATCACTCCTGGTTTTGGGGCTTTGGGATTCAGATCAGAACTAATTTATACCACTGGCTCCAAATTTTCAGGACTTTGAAACTGGACAGAATTACACCATCTATTTTCTGGGTTTATTTACTTTGCAGACAGCAGATTGTGGAACTTCTCAGCCTTCATAACTGTTTGAGTCAATTCCTATGAATAAATCTCCTTATATATATCTATATCTGCATCTAATCTATCTATATCCTATTGGATATATCCTATAATCTATATTTTTCTCTTGGAGAACTCTGATTAAGCCAATGCCCTTCATCAAATCCCCTTCTACTTCTAATTTTCTGAGAATTTCTTTTAAAAATCATGCATGGATATCAAATTTTGACAAATGTTTTTTATCCTTTTTTTAATGGCTAAAAAATAATCCTAATTAATGGACACATATGCTGTACACAAATTTTCTATTACAAACATGATTATAATAAATAACATCAGGCTAATATCTTAAAGATAAATTTCCAAGAGCAGGAATATTGAAAAGGATGTATATTTATTTGATAAGTATAAACAATTGCCCTTCCTAGGAACTTTACAAATGTGCATTCCCACTATCAGGTAAAAAGTTTTTACCACCAGATAAAATGTAATTGAACAGTAAATGTATAAATTGCATCTCTTTTTATGAGTATAAATATCTTTTTTTCTATTTAAGAAACTTTTTATATTCATTCTTCCCATCTTTTGCCCATTTTTTAACTTTGTGTGTATGTGTGTGTGTGTATGTGAATGACTTTTAAATTGATTTTTAGGATATTATTTTTTATTTATCAATATTTCTTAGTCAATTTATTATTTTTTGATTTTGCTTTTGATATGTGTGTAAAGGCGATATTTTAACTTGAACCTCATTATTTCCATTAATTTTTCTGATGAGCTAGAAATGGACCTTATGAGAAAATCTGAGAAATACTGTAGTTTTATCAATTCCTTTGACAAATCATCTTGTGGAAAGTTGTCCACAGTGATAAAACTTACAATAATAGTGAGCTGATTCCTGCTAATTTTGTTTTTTCACAGAAAGTAATGAATAGAACTTGTTTCTTTTTTAACTGGTGTGGATAAAAGCTACTTTCCTCACTTATTCACATCATTCCTTTAGTATCAGAGGAGCAGTAATGGTAAAGGAACAGGGTGATACTATCTGATGCATATAGAGTTATTATGTGCCCTTGCCTCATGCTCTGCTCACCTTGAAATGATTAGTGGCCTGGATTCACATAGAATATTCCTTATTTCCAACAGTATGTTAATCAATGATATCTTAGCCCAAAGGTCACATGTGGTAATAGGGGAGTCCCAAGGCCTCATTTCCAACCTAGACTCTCCGACTTGGGGATTTTTGAGAGCCTAATTTTTTTAGCCCTTACTTGGATATCAAAGTGCTGAGTTCACAGTGATGAATTCAACCAACTCTTTATTTAACTTGTCCTGTCATTGCCCTCTGTGTACAACACTATCTCACATGATGTTGGCACATACGATGGAAACAAAAGTTATTTTTTCTTTTAAAATTAATTTAAAAAATAGTCTTATGACATAAATGTCTTCCTTCCTTGTCTCTAACTTCTGTTTTCTGTTGCTTTTTTGTTAACCTCAGCTCAACTCTCCCACTCTTTCCTTAGCTTTTTTTGGATCCATATCTCAGTTCCTTTTTTCTTCTTCTTAGGACATACAGGAAAATCTCTTTCTAGAATTAATTATGTTCATGTTTGCTACACTCTTGAGCAATTTATTTTGGTAAATCAAAGAAGAATGTATTTTTAGAACATCCCAGGAAGAATGCATATACTGGTTAAATTCCATTACACCTACTGGTTAAGTTCAATTACACCTACTGCTGAAGGAAACCTACAGAAGTGGAGATACAGAGAGTGAAGTGAAGAATTTTATTCATTTATACTATTCATAAAGGTTTTAAAAGTACTTAATTATGATAGTCATCATTCATTTATTTATGCTTTTATTTAACGAAGAGTTGTTACATAAATACATACAAAATTATTTTCATACTCTGAATTTTCTTTTTAAGTTGATGGTTGATATAACCATTATCATCAAGATTTCTGGGAGAAATATCATTAACCTCAGATATGCAGGTGATACCACCCAAATGGCAGAAAATGAAGAGGAACTAAAGTCTCTTGTTGAAGGTGAAAGCGGAGCATGAAAAAGCTAGCTTAAAACTCAACATTCAAGAAACAAAGATTATGGCATCTGGCTCCATCACTTTATGGCAAATAGATAGGGAAACAATGGAAACGGTGACAGATTTTATTTTCTTGGACTCTAAAATCACTGCGGACAATGACTGAAGCCATGGAATTAAAGGACATTTGCTCCTTGGAAGAAAAGCTATGACAAACCTAGACAGCATATTCAAAAGCAGAGACTTTACTTTGCCAACAAAGGTCTGTCTAGTCAAAGCTATGGTTTTTCTAGTAGTCATGTATGGATGTGAGAGTTGGACCATAAAGAAGGCTGCACGTTGAAGAAATGATGCTTTCCTATTGTGGTGCTGGAGAAGATTCTTGAGAGTCCCTTGGACAGCAAGGAGATCAAGCTAATCAATCCTTAAGGAAATCAATCCTGAATATTTATTGGAAGGACTGATACTGAAGCTGAAGCTCCAATACTTTGGCCACCTGATTTGAAGAGTCGATTTATTGGAAAAGACCATGATGCTGGGAAAGATTGAGGGCAAGAGGAGAAGGGGACAACAGAAGATGAGATGGTTGGATGGCATCATCGACTCGATGGACATGAGTTTGAGCCAACTCCGAGGGGTAGTGAAGGACAGGGAAGCCTGGAGTGCTGCAGTCCATGGGTCACAAAGAGTCAGGCTCAACTGAACAACTGAACAGCAGCAGCATCAGTTGCCGACAACCTTAGCAGAACTCACTTTGGCAGCGTGAAATCGACAGCTTCATTAGCATTTGGGAATGGAGAGGAGAAGTAGAAACAGCACGTGGAGACACAGCAGACAACTTTGCTGTAAAGGAGAGTATATACATGGCATGGTGGTTGGAGATGAACGTGCGATCATGGGACTGGTGTTTGGTGTTAAGCAGCAGTTGAGGCAGGAGATAGATGGACCCCAGGCTGAACAGCTAGAGTTTGTCCCCTGAGGATAAATACTCCAAGATGAAGAAGAGGAGGTGTTAAGCCCTGCCCAGATATGAAACTACGTATTTCTCATTCTCAAGGTCAAGGAGACCTTCCTTGAAAGTCAAAAGTGGGGGGCAACACCCCATAGTAGGTGATGTGAACCTACCCAAAGGCCTCTGCACAAGAATCTATCTTTGCTGAGAGATGCACACGCACACATGGGAAGGCCCTGAGATAAACCAAATATGGACTCAGAACCGGGCAAAGCAAGATGATTTGCCAGAGGAAACCTGAAAGAAATGCCCCATAGAAGTGATTCAAACTGCCATGATGGCACAGTAAATTTCATTCATGTGCATGGAGGTCTTATATCAATAAGACCTAAGAGGTGACCAGAGCAGGCAGATTTTATACTTTTTTAGACAAGAAACAATAAATCTAAATCTATGGAAAACTGAGAGGACAAAGAAACTTAGGTTTTGGTTGCTCAAAATTAGAGAAGTATCTAAAGAGAATTTGAGTTTAGATAGCAAATTAAAGGACTAAAAAAATGTTTATACAGACTTCTTGGCCTGAATTCCCTGTCTCTGGTGAAGGTGTCCTTCTGTCTCCAGATACAGGTAGAGAATTTTCGCACAAGTGATTTATTTCCTACTTTAAGGCAGACAGAAAGGAGGCTCAGAGTGTCCCTCTCGCATTGGCCATTTCTTCAGTAAAACCATCTGTATGCCACTGAGGAACCATCTATAGGCCATTTTAGGATGACCGACCCTGAAGTAAAAATTGAGGGACAGGGGAGAACAGGGATGACTTTAGAGTGATGTCTGAGTAGGAAAGAAGGAATTCTTTTTCCTTAACAATCAATCTGTGCATGAATTGGCCTTAGATAGAAACAGGGAAGACATCCCTCTCTTAAAAAAAAAAAAAAAAATTTATTTATGGCTGTGCTGGCTCCTCATTGCTGTGCCGACTTTTCTCTAGCTGGGGCACTACTCTCCAGGTGGTGGACACGCTTTTCGCTGAGGTGGCATCTCTGGCTGCAGGGCACAGGCTCTAGGGCCTGCGGGCTTCCGTAGTCGTGGCTTCCTGGCTCTAAGAACACAGACTCAGTACTGCAGTGCACTGGCTTAGTTGCTCCGAGGCATGTGGGATCTTTCCAGATCTGGGCTTGAATCTGTGTCTCCTGCATTGGCAGGTGGATTCTTTACCACTGAGCCACCAGGGAAGCCTGAAAACATCTCTTTTATCTGGAGGGAAAGCGGAGTATATGGAGCAGAAAAATTGATATCATTTGGAGTGTTGCACACAGACATTCCTTTATGATTGCCTCTGAATTCTCAGTAAAATCAGAAGTGTAGCCATCAGTTGGGACTGAGGAGAGGTGGGGAATTATTGGAGAGTTGAGGTGAAATAATCATCGGGGAGAATAAAAGAATGTTTGTAAATGTAGGAGGGATGTTGGGCAGTTATAAGGTACTGTTTGAATGAAGTGGTGACCAATTTAAAGTAGACAGTCAGCAGGATGTGTGTGTGTGTGCACGTGTATACATTGGCGTGCTTGCAGTCACATTCTCAGATGCAGTCACTGAGAAAGTGATGTTTGGAGTATTTGTGTTTTGCCTGTAAAACTCAATTCAGGGAGGGAGAAGCAAGGGGCCTTGAGAGTTCTGGCAGTGGAATCATAATGACGCTGGGCCTTGAAATCAAGGCTGAGTAAGGATTGAAGTGAGGCTTTGTAAGGAAGCAAGAGAAGGATAAATCAATGAATTGGAAATCCTAGGGCATCTGAGGAATTGTTGGATTAAATTTATTAACTAAAAAGACAAGTAGTAGTGGTCAAAAAGAGGAGAAATTTAAATGGAGTATATGAGTTATTAGTAATGATATAATGTAGTATTAAAATATGACTCAGATTCAGCCTTAAATTGAAGAAAGTAGGGAAAACCACTAGACCATTCAGGTATGACCTAAATAAAATTCCTTATGATTATACAGTGGAAGTGAGAAATAGATTTAAGGGACTAGATCTGATAGATAGAGTGCCTGATGAAGTATTAACAGACGTTTGTGACGTTGTACAGGAGACAGGGATCAAGACCATCCCCATGGAAAAGAAATGCAAAAAAAGCAAAATGGCTATCTGAGGAAGCCTTACAAATAGCTGTGAAAAGAAGAGAAGCGAAAAGCAAAGGAGAAAAGGAAAGATATTCCCATTTGAATGCAGAGTTTCAAAGAATAGCAAGGAGAGATAAGAAAGCCTTCCTCAGTAACCAGTGCAAAGAAATAGAGGAAAACAATAGAATGGGAAAGACTAGAGATATCTTCAATAAAATTAGAGCTACCACAGGAACATTTCATGCAAAGATGGGCTCAATAAAGGACAGAAATGGTATGGACCTAACAGAAGCAGAAGATATTAAGAAGAGGTGGCAAGAATACACAGAAGAACTACACAAAAAAGTCTTCATGACCCAGATAATCATGATGGTGTGATCACTCACCTAGAGCCAGACATCCTGGAATGTGAAGTCAAGTGGGCCTTAGGGGGCATCACTGTGAACAAAGATAGTGGAGGTGATGAAATTCCAGTTGAGCTATTTCAAGTCCTAAAAGATGATGCTGTGAAAGTGCTGCCCTCAATATGCCAGCAAATTTGGAAAACTCAGCAGTGGCCACAGGACTGTAAAAGGTCAGTTTTCATTCCAATCCTAAAGAAAGGCAATGCCAAAGAATGCTCAAACTACCGCGCAATTGCACTCATCTCACACGCGAGTAAAGTAATGCTCAAAATTCTCCAAGCCAGGCTTCAGCAATATGTGAACCATGAACTTCCAGATGTTCAAGCTGGTTTTAGAAAAGGCAGAAGAACTAGAGATCAAATTGCCAGCATCCGTTGGATCATCGAAAAAGCAAGAGAGTTTCAGAAAAACACCTATTTTTGCTTTATTGACTGGTCAAAGGCCAAAGCCTTTGACTGTGTGGATCACAGTAAACTGTGGAAAATTCTGAAAGAGATGAGAATCAGACCAGACCATCTGACTTGCCTCTTGAGAAATCTGAATGCAGGTCAGGAAGCAACAGTTAGAACTGGACACAGAACAACAGACTGGTCCCAAATAGGAAAAGGAGTACATCAAGTCTGTATATTGTCACCCTGCTTATTTACTTATATGCAGAGTACATCATGAGAAACACTGGGCTGGATGAAGCACAAGCTGGAATCAAGATTGCCAGGAGAAATATCAATAACCTCAGATATGCAGATGTCATCACCATTATGGTAGAAAGCAAAGAAGAACTAAAGAGCCTCTTGATGAAAGTGAAACAGGAGAGTGAATAAATTGGCTTAAAACTCAACATTCAGAAAACTAAAATCATGGCATCTGGTCCCATCACTTCATGGCAAATAGATGGAGAAACAGGGGAAACAGTGGCAGACTATTTTGGGGGGCTCCAAAATCACTGCAGATGGTGATTGCAGCCATGGAATTAGAAGACTCTTACTTTACTCCTTGGAAGAAAAGTTGTGGCCAACCTAGACAGCATATTGAAAAGCAGAGACATTACTTTGCCAACAAAGGTCCATCTAGTCAAAGCTATGGTTTTTCCAGTGGTCATGTATGGATGTGAGAGTTGGACTATAAAGACAGCTGAGTGCCAAAGAATTACTTTTGAACTGTGGTGTTAGAGAAGACTCTTGTGAGTCCCTTGGATTGAAAGGAGTTCCAACCAGTCCATCCTAAAGTAAATCAGTCCTGAATATTCATTGGAAGGACTGATGCTGAAGCTGAAACTCTAATACTTTGGCCACCTGAGGTGAAGAACTGACTCATTTGAAAAGACCCTGATGCTGAGAAAGATTGAAGCAGGGGGCAGAAGGGGATGACAGAAGATGAGATGGTTGGATGGCATCACTGACTCAATTGACATGAGTTTGAGTAAACTGGAGTTGGTGATGGACAGGGAGGCTTGGTGTGCTGCAGTCCATGGGGTCACAAAGAGTCAGACATGACTGAGCAACTGAACTGAACTGAAAATATGACTCAAGTCTATATAAAAGTAGTCTGTTGAAAGACAAGATCATGGGAGGACAGGATGTAAAGAAATTATGAAGGACTTCCCCGGTGGTCCAGTTGTTAAGAATCCTTACTTCCACTGCAGGGGGCATGGGTTCAATCCCTAATCTGGGAACTAAGATCCTACATACCTCACAGCTCATCGAAAAAAAAAAAATTCTTAAAGAAGAAATTATGAGGCCATTATATTGAACACATTATTTGTATATGTTCCAGTTATCTATTTTTGTATAACAAAGCTAATAAAAAACTTAGGTAAAACAACAGTGTATTAGATCTCTCATAGTACTGTGGTTAGTTCCAGTGGATAGCAGAAATTACTGTGTTCTAAACACTCAACTGTGTGGAAGTCCAAGATGGCTCACTCATAGGGCTGACAGTTGATGTTGGCTACTTGCCAGAAGCTCAGCTAGGCTGTTGCCCAGACTGCCAACATATGGTTGCTTGTAACTTGGACTTCTCACATCACAAGCACTGGGTTACAAAGGGAAGTGTCCCAAGAGTGAGTGTTCCAAGGGGCAGAGAGCAGAAACCACAAAGCCAGTAAAGAGTTATACCCAAACTGGTATAGTGATATAGTGTTATTTATACCATATTCTGCTTTTTTGGCCATGCAGTATGCAGGATCTTAGGTCCCCAGTCAGGGATCAAACCTGCATCCTCTGTATTGGAAGCTTGGAGTCTTAACCACTGGACGGCCAGGAAGTTCCCCATATTCTATTAGTAGAAGCAGTCTCAGGGCCCACATAGATTCAAGGGGAAGTGAAGGATAGAGACTAGCTCTTGAAATTGGTGGCAAAGTAACATTGCAGAAGAACAAACACATGGAATGAGAGATATTGTTGTGGCCATCTTTGGAAAAGAAAATTTGCTATAGTGTGAATACTGAAGTCGATAATAATAGGACTAGCATTGCCGGGAAAGAGGGTGAACTAGGTGTTAAAACATTGATTAGGAAGAAAAACTCAGAGATATCTTGTTGAAGATAACCTGTAACAAAGAGAAATAGAAGATAATGAGTTTGTTAGCATAAACTTTAGCTCACTTTCCTTGGTTTATTAGCTCAAACTGTTTTGTAATTTTACTCATTGCCTTACTAATTATGGTATAAACCTTTACCTTATGACAGCTTTAGTTCTAAAGATGTTATATGATAAAACCTCACTTCAGCATTATAACCTTACAATTGTATACTTTGATTTCTCCCCTCCCAATCTCTGGTCTATTGTCATCTATTTATTTCTACGTATGTGAGAAACCCCACTATTCTTTTGTTATTTTTGTTTTAATCAGGTGATTGTTTAAACACATTTAAATAATAAGAAAAGATCTTACATATTTACCCAAATAGTTACCATTTCTACTGGTCTTCATTATGTTGTGTAGATCCATATTTCTATTTGGTACTATTTTCTTTCCACCTAAGGAATACTTAATATTTCTGAAGCATTTCTTGTAGTGTGAATCTACTGTGGCTGAATTATTTTAGCTTTTGTATGTGAGAGTGACAGAGGATGAAACGGTTGAATGGCATCATTGACTCAATGGACATGAGTTTGAGCAAACTCCAGGAGACAGGGAAGAACAAGGAAGCGTAGCGTGCTGCCATCTATGGGGTCAAAAAGAGTTGGACACGACTGAGAAACTGAACAACAATGTCTGAAAAGCTCTTACCCCCACCCACTTCTGTTTTTGAAAGATATTTTTATTAGGTATAAACTTCTAAGCAACAGGTTTTTTTCTTTGAGTACTTTAAAGATGTTGCCCAATTGTATCTCATGAATTTTTTTTTCAACAAGAAATATTCCACCATCTTTATATTTCTTCCTCTCTATATATCTTACTTCTTTAGCTGCTTTAAAATATTTCTTTCTCACTTGTTTTGAGACACTTGATTACTGTGAACCTTGGTGTAGTTTTCTTGTTTCTAGGTTTCATTAAATTTCTTGAATCTGTGGTTGTCATCAGATTTTAAAATATTTGCACCATTTTTTCATTTCATATTTTTTCTCTTCCTTAAGAAGTCCTCCTTTCATGTGAAGTCTCCAATGATACATTTAATAAAACACTTCAAGTTATCCCCCAGTTCACTGAGGCTTTGTTTAATTTTTGATATTTTCAATTCTCTTCTACATTTTGTATAGTATGTCTGACAAGCCCTTAATCCTTTCTTCTGCAATACTTTAAGTTAAGTTAAAGTCACTCAGTCGTGTCCGTCTCTTTGGGACCCCATGGACTTGATCCATGGAATTCCCCAGGTCAGAATACTGGAGTGGATAGCCTTTCCCTTCTCCAGGGGATCCTCCCAATCCAGGGATCGGACCCAGGTCTCCTGCATTGCAGGCAGATTCTTTACCAACTGAGCCACAAGCCCTTAATCGTTTCTTCTGCAATACTTAGTCTGCCATTAATTTCCTCCAGTTTATCTTTTCATCTCAAACAGTTTAGTTTTCATCCCTGAATGTTTGATTATTTTAAAAGAGCTTCCATGATTCTACTTAACATACTCAATCTTATCTCCAGCTCTTTGAACATATGGAGTAGAGTCATTATAACTATTTTAAGGTCCTGAACTACTGATTCTGTCATATGGGTTGGTTTTGATTTTCTTTTTCTTTTTAGGTACAGGTCACATTTTTCTGCCTTTTGCATTCTTGATAGTTTTTGATCAGGTATATTTGTGGATTTTGCCTTTGTGGATGCTCAAAATTCTTATAAATATTCTTTAGCCTTGTTCTGAGATACAGGTTCTTGAAAACAGTTTTAGCCTCTGGGTCTTTCTTTTAAGCTGTGTTGACAGGACCAGTGAAGTGTTTTAGATCTATTTTTATTGAACTATTGAAGCAAAGCTCGTTTGTTCATTGTACTTGGTAACACTAATTATGAGATTTTTCTTGTCTGTGAGTTGGAATCGGGCACTATTTTATTTCTATGTGAGCTGTATAGGTACTATTTTCTTTGTTCCTTTTGGTGAGCTTTTTCCTGAACCTTTGGTAGTTCATTATCCCCCTCCCCATTTCTCTCACACACACAGACACCCAGTGACCAGTACTCAAAGACTCAGGGGGGATCCTCAGCTGATCCAGAGTTCCTTATGAAATGATCACCATGATAAGTCTAGTAATCATCCATTCTCATACAAAGTTACTACAATATTATTGATTGCATTCCTTAATCATTTGACACTTATAGAGTGGAAATGAGAACAATCAGGCATAGATCTTACATTTCTGAAACTCAGTGGGCACAGTTGGAACATTAATAGGGTAGATTAGAAGTTTGGGTTGTCCAGAAGTAGCTGATAAGCATTCAGATTCAGTATAATAATTCTGCTTTCCAATAGACTTTCCTTAATGAACAAAATAGAGGCCGTGTCTAAACATTAGTAACTGGTAAATTTCTTAAGAGGTCATTACAAATTTTATAAAACCATACTTATTTTAGTTTAAGGGAACTAGAAAAAACAAAGTATACAATTCATAACACTTCAAATGAAGAAAGTGTGGGCCAGGAAATCAAACCAATAGTAAACTATTTTGAATCTTAGAGCAGCAATCCATTCTCCAAGAATTGGTTCAAGAATACTAAGTACTGATTGTACTAAGAAGCAATCCTTACTTAGTTACATGGGTGGGCTGTATGTTGTTCTTTTCCATTATCAAAACAATTCAAAGGAAAGGTCTAAAAATGCACCTCCAAAGGGTTCATTGTATTATACAAATGCCATTTGCTTTGTAGCTAATGATCAGATCTCAGAAACAGAGACATTATTCCAGGAAATGGTGAATATATTTTAATATTAATCTAACATGTTACTTGTGAAGAAGTATCTGGCAGGCAAGAAAAGTTCTGTGTGTTTTATTTAGGAAAAATTCTGTATCATTTTTTGCTGTAGTTTAAATGATCTCTAAGACTTTGTACAAATGTAGATGTAAAAAATAAAATATACTGTGCACTGTAATTTTTAGAAGCTGTATTTTTTACTGAGCATAGGGATTATTCAGTAAAAATTTGCTGAATGAATCTGGCTCTAAGAATAAATTTCTTTTAAGGGGGGTTTAAATGATACAAAATAATGACTTAGCACTGTAATAAAATGTTGTCAATTTTATTAAAAGTAGATTCCATTCCTTCACACAGGTAAGTTTTGTGTTTTTTTAAAGCCCATTTTATTGTATTGTTTCGTCAGAGTAAGTTGGCTCAGTGACACTGTCACTGATAAAAACACGTACAAAATTAGCACCAAACATCTATAAATGCAGATAGCCACAATGAACTTTCCAATATGTACAATCTCCCTTTACACAGACACACATATATTTACAGCTAATAAATAACACTGAAAGTCAAAGCATTGCTGATATATATATAGTGAAGTCTGTAGCAGTCAGAGGTCCCAGGACCATACACTGATTGAATTCATACTTGCTTAAATTGATGCACCCTTGCTCAAAACCCAAATCCCGAGAATTAATGAATTATAACAATGAAGGGGGATGCCAACAACAGGTCGCACAGCATTTTATTTTAGAGAGAATTCATTCCAAACTGGCTGATGCTAATCATAACATTCCTTCTCCTTTGTACAGGCACAATCGTCTCTCTCAGATGAAGGAGTGTTCCCGCACCGCTGGAACCTTCCAAGCCAAGCTGAGGAATAATTGTACATGTGGGGCTTCATATGTGAATATGTGTTCAGACACCCACACACATTCACAGTTTGGATTTCCAGCAATAGCCTCTGAAATATTTGACTTCTCTATCATTTTATAATAATATATAGAAAAGCATTCTGAAAATATGAGCTCTAGTTTATAAATAAATGTTCACTCACTCTTGACTAGTTGTTAAAAACAACTTTCATGACAATTCATGTGGATATAGCAATTGATCCTTTTCATTGTCCACAATGGTTTTAAGCACTGCCAGTGAACATATGACTGTAACTTTTCTGTTTCTTTACTTAGTAAAAACAATCTTAGTCTAAACTTTGTAGGACTTTGCATGATGCAAAGCTTCATCTTGAACACATATTTTCTTATCAGAGTTAGAGAAGAAACAGACATGCTCAAAGTCTGACAAAAGCATGGCTGAAATAAGCCTAAAATTGAAAGTAACTATCATACATTAAAGGGCTTCAATGAATATAATTTTGAAAATCTGATAATAAAATTACGGCATCATTTTTTTTCTCTGTAGTGAAAATTCTGTATCAGCTGATGATAACAGGCTCATTTGAAAAGCCTATCTAGGGAAAAACTATTAAAATATAATCTTGAAACAAAGCAGGAAAAGGAAGGGGAAATACTAAACCATAAACTGTAAAGTTTATTAAGATTTAATTGATCTCAACTTTACGTAACTCCTTTAATTTGTAACTTGGTTATGATGCAACCAACCGTAGAGGGTGTTTAAAGGTCCAGGACTTTATCGACTCTATTCTTCATTTCTGTCTCCAAGTCACTAGTTCCTGGGTCACTCTTGGACAACATTCCAATGGCAAGAAGAGAGTAATTCCAAGAAAGTAGGGATTTTGATTGATATGTAAATGGGTCCTACTCATGCTGCAAAAATCACTACTTTCTATATTTAGACTCAGAGAAAGCTTTAAGAATGTTATCAATGTAGAAAATGCAGAATTCCAATTAAAAATGAGATTCAAATCAATTTTAGGCTATGGCTAAACTTACTACATGAAGAGATCTGATTATTTTACCATTTTAAATAACTCTTTATTTTTTTCTCAAAGGACAGAATGCAGTGCTTTTCATATCTGTTATTTGTTACTGTTGGAAGATGTGCTATTTGGCCACTATATGCCTCAAATTGAATTAGTTTTAGTATTTGAGACTGTCTCCTAAAACAACTAAAAAGGCTAGAGCTGGGATAAATACTCAGGAAAATCCACTTTTCACCATCTAAAGAACTGGGCGTCTTTTGTAAAAGTTACTTCATTCTTCATAGAATTCATATGCTGTTCTTTCTTCTGTACCTTTGCCAAGTTTCTGAGAGAAAACAGAGGAGGAATGGCAATTTATTATCTGCTTAGTGTTTTATAACCGTTTCTTCCCCCCTCCACCTTCAAGATGAAAAGTAGTCAACCAGAAGTTCAGAACAAAGGTTGTGAGAATAAACGTAATCAGAGGAAGTGGCAGGCTCATAGGAGTCAAAGACAGTCTAATATTTACTTAGCCTTGTCTTGATAAGGAGTATCCTTTTCAGAAGACTGAATCGAATGATTTCAAGATTTAGAAAGATTTCTTACTTCTAAAACTTGTTAAATAACATACCTATTTTTTTCCCCTTTTCTTGTGATATGAGTCTTTCAAAGAGTTTTACCAGAAGATGAGAGAGAAGCTTTTAGTTCACTGACTTAGTCACAGAGGTGAGAAATGGCAGGTTATTAGTCTGAGTCATAATTACCTCCTAGATAAAGTTCAGGAGTTTAAAAAAAAAAAAAAAAAAAACCTCCCTAAATATCTGTTGTTTCAGTAATCTTATCATCAGATGAAGAACATATCATTAAACTATCTTAGATAAAGTCATAACTTACACAAATGTGACAAGAAATACTTGATAAACAGCTAAGAGTTGGTTCCTAATTTTTCAAGTTTTGTTTTGTTTTTAAATTCACATTATAGATTAAAGTTGTGGATGACCTTGGGATAATATATACATAATAAAGTGTATGTTTCTACATAACTTACTCATATATAAAACTTCATATAGGAGTCCCTTTTGAAGAGTTAAAACAAGTATGAATCATCTCAGATTTGTGATGAAGAAAACCAAAGCAATGAAGCTCTTAGTAGAAGTATACACTTAGATAAAAATTCAATTATTCTCCCTGGCTCAATACCAGTAACTATTCTCCATTTCAAGTTTATCTTGAGTGCTTGTACATTAATGTTTTTAATCCAGATGGTGTCATCTTGTCCAAAGTATATATGTCATAATGCCATAAAGTAAAAAACTAAAAGAAGATAAATATTATACATGTATAAAGTCTGAAATCCATACTTATCCATTGATAAACTGTATTATAAAATAGAAATTAAAAGTAAAAGAGATGTGTCACATACGGCCTTTAATATGCCTTTTCTGATTACAGAATTTTTCTGTACTTTTGTCTGTAAATGTAACTGGGCAAGACAAACCAAAAGCAATCAGCTTTTCTATTTCCGGATGATGTTGTGACCAACTTGTCCCATTGTTTTTTGTGTCACTGGCTGGTATGATATGATCTAAGCTTTCCCCCTTTATCCCTACAACCCTTCAGCACTTGCGCCTGGCAGGGGAATGAGTGGAGGACTGGAAATGGCATACTTTGGGAATTCCAGGAGGGGATGTGGTGGAGAGAGGGGCAGTCACATGTTCATTCTCTACTTAGTACTGACGCTCTGGAAAAATTCAGCTGACAGCTGCCATGTGGATTAACCTTAAAGGTCAGGTAGAAAAGAGCCAGGCAGTTGTTTTGAGGTGGAAAAGAGAACCGTCTTCTAAACTCTTAAGTCCACAAGCTTCCCATCTTTGGGGGTTTTGAGACGGATGCTTGGCAGCTGCCCCTTTGGCTCCCTGTCCTGGAATCTGCCAGCACTCAGAATCAAGGAGGACTCTGGTTTCGGCTGATGTTTCATTCCCCTGGGTACCTCCCAGGAGGAGCTGTGCCCACAGCCACGGTGATGGCTACAAACTTGTGCTGTGTGCTCCGCACACAGGTCTGTAAAGGGGGCAAGGCTGCAGTACAGGAAGACGCAGAAGGGAAGATTCTGTGGTTCAAGAAGTAAAATAAAACCTACCAAGTGCACCAGAGCTGGCAGAAAGAACTGGAAGAAGAAAATAGAGCAAGTACTGCTAAAAGCAAATGGACAGGTCTAATGTGCATGTGTTTGTGTGTGTATGCTCAGTCACTCAGTTGTGTCCAACTCTTTGTGACCCCATGGGCTGTAGCCCTCCAGGCTCCTCTGTCCATGGGATTTCCCAGGCAAGAATACTGGAGTGGGTTGCCATTTCCTTCTCTAGGGCATCTTCCCGATCCAGGGATCGAACCCGCATCTACTACATTGGAAAGCGGATTCTTTACTACTGAGCCATCGGGAAGCCTCCTAATGTGTATACAGAAGACTTTAAGAAAGACCACCTGAAGGTTCTCATCACAAGACTCAATCCAAGCCTGTACTTCAGGGGTGAAGGGCAATGTATGAAGCAGCATCCCTTGGAGAGCAAGTTCAAGATACCCAGAGAGCCTGAGCCCATGATGCTCACCAGCCAGACTTTCTATTCAGAGACTTGTCATGGCATTTCACAAATATCACAGGTGACTTTCCTTTCTGCATATAAGACATTTTCTCCCGGGAACAGAAGATCACCCTGTGGAAGAAAATGTATGTGAACACAGCATATTGGAACAATAAAAATGACTGTTCAAAAATAAATGCTTCTATCAGGGTTGTCTGAAACTTACATGATTCTTCTGACTGTTTTGATATTTCTAATAATGAACTGTTTATACTCAGGCCATTCCAGTCAGCAACACATCTGAATCAGATGGTTATTTGAGGGCTTAATGCACTGTTGGGCAATAAAGCTAGTTCATGAACATAGACAGGCATACAGATAGCCTGGAGCAGGTTTAAAGTCACCAGGCTTTTACCAAAAGATGATACAAGATCAACTTTACCACTTTTTAGTGTCTGCATTAAGGAATTCAGAAATCAGTCTTCAACTGGCCCTGCTAGAGAAACACATACTCTGTATAGCCTCTCCATTCACAACTTCTTTCCCTCCTCCACTTTGGTTATAAAAGGAAATGACAAAAGAGAAATATATTATTGATCCTAATTTAAAGAGTCATTTTTATTTACAATAATGGTATACTGTAGTTTGCAAAATCCCTGTACATTCAGTATGAAAGAAAGTGAAAGTGTAGTCACTTAGTCGTGGCCGACTCTGCATTCCCATGGACTGCAGCCTGCCAGGCTCCTCTGTTCATGGAATTCGCCAGGCAAGAATACTGGAGTGGGTAAGCTGTTTCTTTCTCCAGGGGATTTCCCAACCGAGGGATTGAACCCAGGTCTCCTGCATTGTAGGCAGATTCTTTACCTTCTGAGCCACCAAGGAGGCCCCATTCAGTATAAAAGTTTTAAATCCTCTGAGGCTCTCTAGACAATTCATTTTATAGATCTATGTGGATTTGGGTGGGGGAGAGAGGATGAGATTATCTTGGAATCTCATCCTTCTTGAAGAGGTTGGTTTTTATTTTGTTTGTTTTTAAATATTTGGCTATATCTCTTGGCATGTGGGATCTTAGCTGCCCAACCAGGGACTGAACCCACACCTGCTGCAGTGGAAACTTTCAATCTTAACAACTGGACTGCCAGGGAAGTCCCAAGAGGTTGGTTTTAATCTCTGAATGTCCAAGTGGCATCACTAAGGTTCTCTGCATAACTGTGTTGTGCTTGCAGGAATCAATGCTAAATGAGAAGTTGAGATTGTTGGCTCCTAATGTCAGCTTTACTCAATGATTGTGGCAACTCAGTTTATGTTTTCTTTCCATGAAATGCAGAAATATCATTACTTCTCTATATAATAATACTCTTAAGAAATATTAAGCATAATTATCTAGGTATATAGTTTCAAATTAATTACATAGACAGCCTCAGAGGATTTAAAACTTTTATACTGAATGGGGCTTCCTTGGTGGCTCAGAAGGTAAAGAATCTGCCTACAATGCAGGAGACCTGGGTTCAGTCCCTGGGTATAGGTATATAGTTTTTAAGACAAAGCCTACTAAAGTTTCACCTGAATGTTGGAGGCTCCAGAAATACTATTTCTAGTAAAGACAACTGAGTGAATCGGAAGTGAATGGAGAAAAATTAATTACTTTTTTTGAGTCTCTCCTGCCTTTACTCTGATCTTCCCAATATCAAAGCCGGGGCTGCTCCACCAGCTGGACCAGCTGAAGTATGAATCGCTAATCCATTTGAGTTTCAACATTAGCAGTTCTCCAATATCCACCTCCGTGTAAAGTAGAAAGGAGTATGTCTTATTTGTGGAAACTTCAGGCCTGAATAAAAAATCAACATATTTGGTTAGTTCTGAAAATCAGAATTTTTTCCCTTTCTCTTTCTCCTAAAAGGTAAATAGCTTTATTCTTTGGGGAATATTTTAAAAATGCAAAAAATGTCCAACAAAATACACAAGATGAATGTCAATGGCACTTAAGAGTATTTTGAAAGATGGCTACACCCCTTTAAAGTATTCCAACTTTTAACAATATGAATTATGTAATATAATTCTTAAGAGAAAAAATTCATAAGTCCATCATTTAGAGATATTGTTTTCATTTTCGTATATTCCCTTCCTATTTGTATTGATATGTGAACATGTGTTTCCTTTGTCACAATCATAGTGTACATGCGGTTCTCTATTTTTTCTTTATTCACTTCATGTTTTACCTTCCACTTTTTAACATGCTTTACCTAGTTTTCTATAACTACACTTTTTAGAGGCTAGATTGATTTTATTGATTTGTTGAACCACAATTCACTTAACCATTGCCTCAGTTTTGGACACTTACTTTGCTTCTAATTTATGCTACTGTGGGTTCCACTGTAATGAACATCTTTTGCCTTTTAAAAAATTTTCTATTGAGTACACCTTTTTTTAGGAGTCCTATGTCAGGGGTCTGGGATCTAATGCCTGATGATCTGAGGTGGAGCTGATGTAATAATAATAAAAATTAAGTGCACAGTTCATGTACTGCTCTTGAATCACTGGAACCATCCCCTATCTCCTGATCTGTGGAAAAATTGTCTTCCACAAAACAGGTGCCTGGTGACAAAAAGGTTGGGGACTGCTATCCTATGTCCTTTCTGTTCCTCAGACTGATGGTCAGGGCAGGTAACAGTGCCATAATAAACCCCCGTGCTGAAGGTAAAAATCCTGTGGCTACTCACAGAGTGAAAGGGATGTTCTCGCTCTCAGCCACAGTGCCATACAGAGAGATCTGGAAGGCCTGGTTGGTGTATGTATTACTCTCAGTTCCAGAAAAATGTATCTTTACTTGGTAATGGAAGACTGTAGAGAGAAAATCAGAACAAGCTCTGATCAGTCTTTATGGAAACATCACAGCACAAACAAGCATGCACTCTCAGCAGCAGACTGCTTCTTACTAGTGATCAACAGGAAGTGTTCATACATGACTATAAATGTGACTCGGAAAGATTGCTTCATATCTGTACAGTGCTTACTACTAGAATATTCAGGCTTTGAATTCTATTCCCTTGCAGAAGAGTGTGGTTCTAGTGGATAGGAAAAATCCAGGTGTACCTGACTTGGTAAGCAGACCCAGAAAGTAGTCATCTTTGATCGGGTACTGGGCTTCCTAAGCAACTCAGATGGTAAAGAATCTGCCTGCAATGCAAGAGACTCAGACTGTTAACAAAATGGGAGTATCTTAGAAGGTTTGGTATATTCTTCCCTCTCAGGACTACTTGTATTTTCAAATACAGGTGGTTCCTGCCTTCACTTAAAGCAGACTTTGTTGTTTGTTGTTTAGTAGTTCAGTCACATCCAACTCTTTTTCGATCCCGTGGACTGTAGCCCACCAGGCTCCTCTGTCCATGGGATTCTCCAGGCAAGTATACTGGAGTGGGTTGCTATTTCCTTCCATAGGAGATCTTCCCAACCCAGGGATTGAACCTGCGTCTCCTGTGTTGTAGTCAGATTCTTTACCACTGAGCCACCTGGGAAACCCCAAAGCAGATTTTAGGAGCTGGCATCCTTTTTCTGCAAAGGATGAGAGTAAAGAGTTTAGGTTTTGCGTGCCAAAGAGCCTCTGTCTCAACCACTCAACTCTGCCATGAAGGCATGAAAGCAGCCTTAGTCAATACAGAAATGAATTAATGTGGTTACATTCTAACAAAAGTTTTTTTTTAAATAAGCAGATGGTGGGCTGGAATTGGTTCACGGGCCATAGTTTGATGACTCTGTATGAATGGTTTCACATGAACGCAGCCTGGTACGAATGTGGTGGCCCACGCTAATGGGCACAAGCGCAGAGGATGGTGGCAGGCAGGACCGCTGTGTAGGGTAGCGCACTTGAGCCCGGGGCCTCACAGCAATGGGAATTAGGAACTCCAGCAAAACGGATTAGCGCGACTTCCCCTCTACCAACAGAAACACAAATGAGGGCTCAGAACGGAGCAACACTGTTTTATTGTCTCTCCTGCAGTGGACAAAATCAGTACATGTGATGCAACAAGCATGATAATAAAAAATAAGGTCAAATCCATTTTCCCATTTATAACAGTCTCCAGCCTACCTTTGTAAGGCATCTGAGAACGAGTCTTCAGGTACATCTTGCTGCTTCTTTTGGCTCTGACCTTGTTGATCTCGTAGCCCATGTTGTTGCAACGGTTCTTTCTGCAGCTCAGGCAGAGACCTTTCTCAAAGGCTTCTTTGGAATTGCACCGGTAGGCCTTACTTGGATTTTCTTCATTCAACAGAGAGTCAATGAAGAGATGAACGGAACGCTCGTGGGAGCACTTCACTAGCTGGTCCACATCTGGGGAAAAAGAGACACAAGGAACATTTCAACTCTGTGACCGTTCACAATGAGTGTTTCATCTTGCATGTTTAATACAGCTGAGATGTGGTGTTAGAACAAAATGATCTCCTTTATTGTGGGTCCTGTTTAAGGAGGCACTCTTTTTTTTTTAAGGAGGCACTCTTGATAGCAGCTTTCTTCCCTACTCCAAGAGTGTTAAAGTTTACAATTTTATCAGGAACTTTAGACACTTCTGCTGTCTTATATTTGTATCTTTACGAAGCTATAATAAGGATATCCAAGATAGAAGTTGATTTCCCCCAGTTCATCACACCTTTTACTTATATTGAAACTATATAATACCTCTAGATGGTTCTGGAAGTATACCCCTAGAAACCACATCATAGGTATAATTGCCATATTAACAGCATTTTATCATAGATACTATGAATAATTGAGGAGTGCGTCACCGTTCATGATTTTTACATTAAATTATAGCAATAATAGAATTATTAATAATTATTTCTATAATTTCTATAATTATAAAATGTATTATTTCTATAATTTCTATAAATGCATAATTATAGAATTATAGAAATAATCAGCAATGTCATAAAAGTACAACTTTTTATCATAAGCTTTTTTAACTATTAAAATTAGCAACATTATCCTGTAAATTCTGTAAAGTATGCCTAAAACATCGGAGTATATTGGTTATAGGTAGGTCCCATTGTCCACAAGGTATGCAAAGATCCCTTAAAACAAATCATAAAATTAACACACACTAACATGATTATTCGGAGAGGGCAATGGCACCCCACTCCAGTACTCTTGCCTGGAAAATCCCATGGATGGAGGAGCATGGTAGGCTGCAGTCCATGGGGTCGCTAAGAGTCGGACACGACTGAGTGACTTCACTTTCACTTTTCACTTTCATGCATTGGAGAAGGAAATGGCAACCCACTCCAGTGTTCTTGCCTGGAGAATCCCAGGGACGGGGGAGCCTGGTGGGCTGCCATCTATGGGATCACACAGAGTCGGACACGACTGAAGCGACTTAGCAGCAGCAGCAGCAACATGATTATTCAACATTAAAAACTAATATTAAACTGTATTTTCTTCTTAAAAACTTGGAATATTTATTCTTGGGGAACGGCGATTTGTTTTTGATTTGTACATCTCTTTAAAAGACTGGCAAAAGAAATTTGGACTAATTAACATGTCCTTTACTTTTAGTAGAATTAAAAGTAACTCTACTGGTTTTGCACTGTATTCAAAGTTTAATGTGTAGCAAGATAACACTTTATCAAAGGCAAGGCAGTTTTCTTGCCATCTCACTGTTTGCTTGTTTTTTTCCCTTTTATTGCTGCAAGTACAGTATTCAGTGCAGCTTACAATATAATACAAGATGAAATGTCTATCTGACCCCAGGAAGTATTGAGGCTCCAAGGTGATCATGCTAAAATGTGACAGACTTCTTCACAATCACATCTTGACTAAATGTATACTCAAACTATGTACCTGTGGAGAATGGTAGGGCACTTGGTCAGTAAGAGTTAAGACAACAACTTACATTTAGTTAACTTCTGAATTATATTTACCTCCAAGGCCTCTCTCTGCAATCACACGGAGAGCTTCCCCAATGTTACATCCTGGTTGGAAAGTGCCTCCGTTAGGGTAAATGTCAACATGCCCCACTGGTTTCTGGATTCCGATACTTCGGCCAGGTGACCCCCTGGTGAATGTGTGTAAAACGTCTACAAAATCTGCATCATCAGGAGAAAGGCGACTTGGAGCTTCTGCATACTCAAAGTTAGGTCCAGCTGGATCTAGGCCTTAGCGGGAAAACAAAAAGTCCTCAGAGATTTGTATTTATTTATATATCTGGCTGCATGAGGCCTTAGCTGTGGCACGTGGGAGCTTTCATTTCATCACGTGGGGTCTTCCCTTTGGGCTGCATGAACTCTCCAGTTGAGGTGTGTGGGCTTAGTTGCTCCACTGCATGTGGGATCTTAGTTCCCCAAGAAGAGATGGAACCTGTGTTCCCTTCATGAGAGGTGGATTCTTAACCACTAGACCACCAGGGAGGTCACTCAGAGATTTTTTAATTCCCGTTAGTTTTAGTCTCCATCAGTATCACCTTAGCATTCCATTGCTCATCATTTGAATGTAACTGGCAGTCACAGATTGTTATCAGCTCCAATTCTGTACTGACTGAGTTTTAAATTAGGAGATTCATAAAAGAAGGCTTATCTCTTCTTCAAATAAAATTTGAATTTCTCAAATTAATCATTAAATAACAATTTTGACACAGGATGACTTGATTCCCTTTTGTAAATTATTTCTGTGCCTGGTTAGAAGGCCTGTAAATAGTGCTGGGCTTTCTTCCTCTCTACACAGGCCAAACCATCTACTGCCATTGGCCCGGATGACAGGTCTCCTTTTCCCAAATGGCCTCTGGTGTGGGTCCTTTTCCTTTTTTTCCAGTTTTGATGTGAGAGGTGACAAATACGTGTGCAATACACTATCACAGCACAGAGCAGAGGGAGGAGGGAAGCGGGTTTCCGAGCTGCCACTGGGCTTCCTGTGTTTAACTCTGAATCGTTTCTCTGCTTCTGCCAGTAGATGGTGAGCCCATGAGAGCAAGGGTCTGGATTTTATCTTATTCCAGAAAAAGAGCCCTCCCATGTGATAATCAAACGGCCAGGCATACCCAGGAGGGTAACATGCATATGTTTATTTGACAAGCATCCTGATTCTCTTTCAGAGCAACAGGCAATGCAGTTCTTTCGTTATAAGAGAAAATGGCACTGCTTTCTTACCGGTAATCCTGTTGACCTTCTTATTGGTCAGACTTCCTGCAATACCAGCAGCATGGGCCCCAAGGCTGTATCCCAAGAGATGCACATTGTCCAGGGGATAGTTAAAATCATCCTTGGGAAGATGAACAGAAAAGAGTTTTTACAGTTCTTTGCAAAATATCAATGCTAAAAGAAACAAAAGTTGAATAGTATTTCAAATAAATAAATATCATTTTCAAAACAGAGGCAATACTAAAACTTAACTCTTTATTTTAATTTCTTGTTACAGGTAAGAGGAACATAGACTATATTGTTGAGATTTTTTTCTTTCCTTACTAATATTTAAATTAGAGAAGTTTTCCAAATGTCTGAAATAGAAATGTATGGAAATGTGAATTTCCATACATCTGAAAATATATGTATATGTGTATATTTATATATTAGAGTAGGAAATGGCAACCCACTCCAGTATTCTTGCCCAGAAAATTGCATGGGCAGAGAAGCCTGGCAGGCTACAGTCCATGGGGTCACAAAGAGTTGGACATGACTAAGAGACTGAGCACCATATTTATATATAGGTATTTATACATATATAGACACACACATACAGATATATATTTAACTCATCATTTTCTACTCAAATACCCTGTGTTACTTTATTCTTTAAGGTTGCTCAAGCAATGACTTAAAATCAGAAAGTATTACAGAGGATGGGACACATACGGGCCAGCCTTCTCATTCAACAGATGAGAAGTCTGAGTTCCAGGAATGTGATCTGATTTGCCCAAGTTCACTCTCCTGGTTAGCAAAAGAGTCAAGAAAAGAACTTTTATCTTTTAATGATAGATTCAATAAACAGAGCTTATTTTTTAAGTACCTGGCTTAAATAATGGCCTGTGAGAGTACTATCTTCATTTCAACCCCAAGATACTTTCCAAAGGTAATTTTCAGAGGATGACTTCAGAGAGTCAAAGTGAATAAAGCTCCTGACCTTCAGTTACTTCATATCCTACACACTTTTCAGCCATTTTTTCCCTAGCTCATCTCCATCACTCCTCCAACTCTCAACAAAAATCCAAATGTTTAATCCACACTAAGGACTGGACTGAACTGAACTGAACTGAACTGAAGGAAGAAGTAATAATAAAATTTTCATCAAAAGATTGGTATTCTAACAGGTCAAAGCCTCGATAAAATTTCCATGTGCCAGCCAACTGGTAGGGAAGGATTTGGCTGAACATGACATCTTTCCTCTGCCCTGAAATAACAAGTTTTTGTCTGTTCTGCCCACTAAGAACTAAGAACTAAGGTTCTTGGTCTCAGCAAATCTATTCACTATGAAAATATCAAAGGACAGTGCAGGGCAGGACTATGCTTTATGGATTTTATAGCTTTATCATTTTTTATCATAATGCTACTATTAGCTGAAAAAAATAATGTCCATGCTTATTCTGAAGATATGAGTTGACCCAAAAAAATATCTATATCTAAATGTAAAGGAATAAAGGGCTTCCCTGGTGGCCCAGATGGTAAAGAATCTGCCTACAATGTGGGATACCCAGGTTCGATGCCTGAGTCGGGAAGATCCCCTGGAGGAAGGCATGGCGACCCACTCCAGTATTCTTTCCTGGAGAATCCCAAGGACAGAGGAGCTTGTCAGGCTGCAGTCCACAGGGTCGCATAGAGTCAGACACGACCAAGCAACTGACACTTTCTCTTTTTTCCCACAAAGGAACAAAATCAGTTGTTAGTTCAGCTCTAGTCAACTGGTCTGTTTTGGACATACAAGGCTCCTTCCCCCAGTCTTACCGCCATCCAGTTCATAAACTTGGCCACATCCTGTCCCACCAGCTTGGTGTACCCCGCAGACACTGGATAATGATGCTGGGCCCGTGACAGCCAGTCC
This sequence comes from Cervus canadensis, assembly GCF_019320065.1. Classification (NCBI taxonomy): domain Eukaryota; kingdom Metazoa; phylum Chordata; class Mammalia; order Artiodactyla; family Cervidae; genus Cervus; species Cervus canadensis. Next base: position 127,509 of record NC_057415.1, on the reverse strand, counting down.
ACCACGATGACGTTGGAGTCCGGTTCCCTCTTGTACAAGGCAGCCACGAGCTTTGGCACCCAACTCTCATACATGCCTGTCACCTGAAGAGAACGATACAAGCATCCTTAAAATGCCCACTTACAACTTGCTATATTAATAGATACATATGTCAACCCCATACATTAAATGGGGGGAAAAATCCATAGGAAGCCCGTTGGCTCATCAGTAAAACTTCAATAATTTATAGTATTGAAATGAAAGATCAATCTGAGTAAGTTAAAATTTACAGTATAATGACAGACTATTTTAAAAGAAATTTAGTTTAAATACTTTCAATTGGGTTAATAAATATTTCCCAACAGAAATATTTTGGGCAATGTGAGTATCCTTTATTCTTTTTTTTTTCATTTTCCTTTTTCAATTTTTAATTAGAGGATAACTACTTTACAATATTATGATGGCTTCTACCATACATCAACATGAATCAGTCATAGGTATATAGGTCCCCCTGCTTTGAACCCTCCCACCTCGCTCCCCATCACACCCCTCTAGGTTATCACAGAGCACTGGCTTTGGGTTCCTTGTGTCATACATCAAACTCTTACTGGCTATCTGTTTTACATATGGCAATGTATATGTTTAAATGCTTTTCTCTCAAATCATCCCACCCTCTCATTCCCCCAGTGTCCAAAGTCTGTTTTTTCTCTCTGCGTTGCCTTTGCTGCTCTGCAAGTAGGATTGTCATCTTTGCTGTCTTTCTAGATTCCACAGCTTTACTCTTATAAAGGGTTATTTACATACAAAATTTGATGTGATAATAAAAAAATAGTTTTAAATATACTATTCTAACAGAAGATAATTTTATTTAGCAATCTCTTAATACATTAGAAAATTATTAGTTTCAGCTCAGACTTTTTCAACATCCTTTCAAATTCTTGATTATCAGAGTGCAAATTAATGAAGTTTAATTATCAAATTTCCAAAATTATGAGACTGGTTTTGTTTTGGAGATAAGCAAACTGCCATCTGTAATTCTTTGCTTCTTGTTGATAAAGGCCCCCAAATTCAAAGTGAAAAGATTTATGCCATCAAAGAGGAGACACTGAACATCTTGGCGAATATGCTTATTTTAAAATAATAGAACACATTGAAAAAAAATACAGATGACAAAATTTCATGCCATCCTGCCAGGAGCCTATACACAGAAAAAATCTGTTTTAAATCTACCCACCCCTAATACAACCTGAGAGCTGATCATACTGTAGCCCTAGTAAATGTCATGACTCAACAGACAAAGAAGATTCTGAAATAAATGTCTTAGGCTGCTTTTAAGGGGAAATCTGGAAAACCTGTATTCTTCTTAGAGTAACGCCAATAGAAAAAATAAGACTCTTGAATTCCCAAACCAAGGGACTTCATTTGAAACTTTGATCTTATGTGGTGAGTCCTTTCAGATCTGCTTCCTTTATTATTATTTTTTTTGTATTTGTTTTCTTTTTTTAAATTAATTTACTTTTTATTTATTTATTTTAATTTACTTTTTAATTGGAGGATAATTGCTTCTTAACATTGTGTTGTTTTCTGCAATATATCAACATGAGTCAGCCATATACTTCCATTCTGTTTAATCTATTTTGTAGGATAAAACATTAAAACATGAACTCTCGATTCACGCCTGACACAAACAAACTGGGCAAATTTTCACCACATTGCTGTGCTCTGTGGAGGGAAAAAGCAAGCCTGGGACTCAGGAGATGTTGGTTCCAATCCCAGTTCTTCCCCTAATTACGTCTATGAACACAGGCACTGTTTTAATCTTACCAGGGCACCTATGAAACAAAGAAATCAGATGATCTGGAAGTTACTCTCCACTCCTAAATGTCTTCTTGTGACCACTTTGGTTCCCAATCTACTTGCAGTGATAAAACGCCAGCTCTATAAGCTATATGGGAACAGTGACAGACTTTATTTTCTTGGGCTCCAAAATCACTGTAGATGGTGACTGCAGCCATGAAATTAAAGGACGCTTGCTCCTTGGAAGAAAAGCTATGACCAACCTAGACAGCATATTAAAAAGCAGAGACATTACTTTGCTGACAAAGGTCCGTCTAGACAGAGCTATGGTTTTTCCAGTAGTCATGTATGGATGTGAGAGTTGGACTATAAAAAAGCTGAGCACCGAAGAATTGATGCTTTTGAACTATGGTGTTGGAGAAGACTCTTCAGAGTCCTTTGGACTGCAAGGAGATCAAACCAATCAATCCTAAAGGAAATCAGTCCTCAATATTCATTGGAAGGACTGATGCTGAAGCTGAAGCTCCAATACTTTGGCCACCTGATGTGAAGAGAAAAGACCACGCATTAGAAAAGACCCTGATGCTGTGAAAGATTGAAGGCAGGAGCAAAATGGGACGACAGAGGATGAGATGATTGGATGATATCACCGACTCGATGGACATGAATTTGAGCAAGCTCTGGTAGATGCTGAAGGACAGGTAAGCCTGGCGTGCTACAGTCCATGGGGTCACAAAGAGTCAGACACAACAGAGTGACTGAACTGTAACAGCAACCCAACATAGGACTGGAAAACAAAGACCCACCTTCTTTAGCTCCAAAAAGGTAATATTTCCAGCTTTTTTCCTTCTCAGTTTCCTTAAAGCAGTACTAATTTTTAATGGCTTTGATTCGCAGGCACAGCTGCACTAGAAGTCTTCCTTGCCACCTGCACCAGGTGGTCCCACTGAAGAAGCCAGGTTGTTCACTGAAATGCCTAGATGCACAGATCACCTAGTTCTGTGCAATGAAACTCAGTCCCACAGAATATAAGGAAGCCAGGTTGTTCACTGAAATGCCTAGAAGCACAGATCACCTAGTTCTGCGCAATGAAACTCAGTCCCACAGAATACAAGGAAGCCAGGTTGTTCACTGAAATGCCTAGATGCACAGATCACCTAGTTCTGCGCAATGAAACTCAGTCCCACAGAATATAAGTGGAAATGCCTAGATGCACAGATCACCTAGTTCTGCGCAATGAAACTCAGTCCCACAGAATATAAGGAAGCCAGGTTGTTCACTGAAATGCCTAGATACAGAAAGTTACCACTCAGTTCTGCGCAATGAAACTCAGTCCCACAGAATACAAGGAAGCCAGGTTGTTCACTGAAATGCCTAGATGCACAGATCACCTAGTTCTGCGCAATGAAACTCAGTCCCACAGAATATAAGTGGTCTTATTAAGCAGTGAGGCTAATGATAGAAATTACCACTATCTACTGATACTGGGTGAATCATGTCATCTTAGTGTGAGGAGGAAATATTTTTCAAAAATTCCTAAATTACAAAATTCTCTCAAAGACAAGCTGAGATACCTGAGATATTTATTTCTGTCATATGAATGTTAAGCTTAAACTTTTTTGAAAAGCATTAAAAGCTAAGTTCTAAATATAGCCAAAATGTGTTTAAAATAACCAAAAATTATATTTTCCAATATAAACCTCTTAAAATGTAAAAAGATCTATGTCAGAAATTTGAAAATGTAACTTTATCATAAGATATATAATATGCTACCTGAACTCTAGCAAATAGATGTGTTTTGTTAAAATAAATATTCCTGTGAAATCCGTTAGTTGTTGCCTTCATCTTTATAAAAGTAATAACAATTGTCCTACACTGTCAATAACAAAGGCACTTAAGTTATGTAGGAAAAAAAATCAGGAGTAGAAATAGCAACCATTAGCAGATTCACTTCATTAAAGTTAAGTATCTATTACCACATTCACAAACTCTGGACATAATGGAAAGATAATATTTCTTTACGCATCAATTTTATCTAAGTTCTTTTTAATAAGCTATAAAAATCTGCTCATTAAGAACTGAAAATATTGAAAACAAACTAGTTAAGTAAGAACAATACCATGTGAAGGGGCTAGCAGGTATATTTAAAGAGAGCTACTTTTTTCATATTCTTGAAAAGTAAATATAAGCAGTTTTCACCTTTCCTAATCATCTTGCCTGACAGTTCCCTGGCTAGCCCTCTTTCATCTCTAGAAAAGTTCCTTAAGTTTACAGTTGGAGAATGTTGGGAGGGGAGGGAGGTCTAGTCTAAATTCATTTTTTTAACAGAGCAGTAAACTGAGGCCCAGTAGTAAGAAGTGGCTGGATCCAGTCACAGAGCTAGAGAATGGCAAAGCAGAACAGAAACAGTCTCTTCCTTCCACCCCCAGCCCACTCCTCACTCTCACAGCTCATCTTCCTTAGGAAAGGACTTGGGCGAGGCGCCGGATGAATCAGGCCCACGCCAGGTTTCCATCGCTTCCTCTGACCTACACTCTGCTCTGTCCTTGAGCAAAGGCTAGGGGAATGGCCAGTTTGAGGTCACAGCTAGGTACCATGGTAAATTGAAGGCTAGCACTGTCCAGAGGAAGTGCCCATGAACTTGTGGCTTTTCTTATACACTTTTTAAACATTTATTTTTAATTGAAAGATAATTGCTTTACGGTATTATGTTGATTTCTGCGAAATGTTAACATGAATCAGCCATAGGTGTACCTATGCTCCGTCCCTCCTGGACCTCCATCCCACCTCCCTCCCTACCCACTGCTCTTGGTTGTTGCAGAACCTCCTGTGAGTTCCTGCGTCACGCAGCAAGCTCCCATTGGCAATCTATCTTACCTACGGTTATGTCTGTTTCTATCTTACATATGGTTATGTCTGTTTCTCTCTATCTTACATACGGTTATGTCTGTGTCCATGTTACTCTCTCCACACACCCCACCCTCTCCTTCTTCTCTCACCCACGTGCATACATCTGTTCTCTACGTCTGTATCTCCATTGTTGCCCTGCAAATAATTTTATCCGTACCAGCTTTCTAGATTCCATATATATGCGTTTTTATCTTTCTGACTTACTTCACTCTGTATAGCAAGCAACTTGTGGCTTTAGAATCCTCAATCCCCACCTGAGCCAGAACTGCTTTTATTCCAGTTTAAAGCAAAGCCATCACTGGGTTCCCATCACTGGGCTCTCAACAAGGCTGTTAAAATGCTTAGTTCATGCCATTCTACTCCTTCCTAAAGAGCCTTCCTTACCGTCCAGCCATGGATCACCACAAAGGTTTTGCTGCTGTGGTTGAAGTGACAGTTAGCCACAGACTCCGTCACTCCAGGAATGAGGTGGCAAGTGTCCTCAGCGGTGTCTTCAGGAGTCCTGAGAGCAAATTTACTTTCAATGTCTCTAAAATCTTTTCCTCCTGTAATCCCTGAAAAGGAAAAATTGGATAGGAGGTTAATTAGGGGGTGGTTTGTTTTATTTGCTGGACTAGTGTGTTTTAGATTCACAAGCAAATACCACTAACGCTATTTTTGTTTCTAAAGTAAAAAAAAAAAAAAAAGAAAGAAAGTGGATTGCAAGAGAATGGTTGATTCTCCAGTGGTACTCAGAGTTGACAGTGCTCCAGTGCTCAGTTGTATCTGACACTTTGCAGAGGATAAGATAGTCGAATGGCATCACCAACTCAATGGACATGAGTCTGAGCAAACTCCAAGAGATAGTGCAGGAAAGAGAAGCCTGGCATGCTGTAGTTGTTGGGGTCACAGAGAGTCGGACATAGTGACTGAACAACAAAAACGAACAACAACAAAGCTTGTTTGAGGGAAGACTGTTTCCTTTTCACTAGCATTATTTTTAAAAATTTTAACAAGAAGAAAAGTTGGAAGCATGGGGAAATTTTGAATGGAATAATTCTTACCCACATGGAAAGATATATCAGTTCAAAATTGCTTTAAAAGATCCTTTAGTGATTTGTTCAGAAATATCTGTCTTATGCATGAATCATGATTAATTCTTTCCCCCAATATTTCTTTCCTCACTTATGTCTTTACAGACTTCCACACAAAGCCGACACTTAAAATACTACAGCGGGGGTGGTTTTGGAAAGAATCCATTCTTCATTATTAAGCCCCGACTGAATCAGGAGAGAAAGAAAACTTTGGCCTATTTTTGAATCTCTGGACAATACTTCTAAATGTTGATGAATCGTCACAAGGTATTTGTAGGAAGTACATACAATATCACAGTAACCATTTTAAGTAAATTTTAAGTAAATTGTATTGCAATTTACTTTTGATTTTGCCCAAGAAGTTCTTTTACTGTTAGAAACTGCCTTAGAAAATTTCAAACTAGATTAGTTTCACCCACATCATTCTGTATCAAATAACTTATATTTCCCCTCTTAGCAGTCTTATTTTAACATGTTTGATCAGCAAGCTTTTTAAAGCAGAAATAACCTGAACAATCTGGCAGACAGATCTCACCCACCACCTGGTTGCCAAACTGATTATTTAAGATTATTGCTCTGCATAACTCCAGAGGATAATAGTCACTTTTAGTCTATTTTTTTCTAGAATTATGCAACATGGTGGCCCTAGAGCTGCTGGTGGTTTTGAAATGACTAAGAATATTCTTTGAAATTAGTAAGTCAAGATTTGTATATTTCTATGAAAAAGAAGTCTATTCAATCTTTAACTCTTGTACCAGATTACCAAATGGATCACTCAGAGCTCCAATTTCCCATAGCCATCATTTTCTGTGGGGTGCATAGCTTGTAAAGAAAAATAGAAGAAAATTCATACATTTGCAAGAAAATTTGTATTTGGAAACTTTTGTTTCACTTTTCTTGGATTTTTTTTAAGTTACAGAAAGCATAATGAAGCCTTTGACAAGAAAACAGTACCCCTCTATATGTTATGTGATGTTTTCAGTTCTTTGTCTATTCTATATATGAAATTATAGATACAACCGGTGTTTAATCAGTCTTTCCCTCTTCTTGGTGTTCTGACACACACCAAAGGTATTTCCACATACCTGGTTGTTTGTAATCCCTTAAGGATGTCTTGGCAATCTAAAGATGAGTGTGTTTTCCCAATTTCTACCAGCCCTCATGCAACTGACTTAGGCCAGGAAGAGTTAGGGAGAAGAATGAACCCTGACTATGGGTCAACAGTATGTTTAGTCATCGTAATATATACACTGGGATTGCTCCTGGCTGGCAGATGAACTGATTTGACTCAATTGCTACTAAGGAAATTATTGTTTTTTATAAATGGAAATGATGCTAAAAGGACATTTCACTAGATCCCCTTAGAAGTAAAGCCACCTTAGAATAGTATGTTACATGGGCAGTTGCCTAAGGTTTAATCCTTTATAAGGGCCTCTGTTCTGAACTTGACTCATCATATTAGTAACATCACACCATTAGATGTGTCCTCATCAAACACTAAGGAGAGATTTGGGGGCATCAGGTAAGTTAACAAGTCAATGCATTTCTTGACTATATAATCTTTATCTCTTAATTCCTAAATAAATAACAAAAAATCTAAGTGTGTCAACAAAGGTGAGGAGTTAATATAGATAATAAATCACAGAGATGAAATTAGGTCAAGTCAAAACCCTTTAAAGGTAAACTTATAGAAGGTACTTTGTAGGAGGAGCATTGAGCATCCCAGCAAAGTGACTCTAAAGGCAGTTCACAGTTATCAGATAAATAAGATTAACATTTATATGAAGACATGACGTATATGAGCTCAATTATAATGCCATTCTCTTAAAGTTTTTACTTCCTTCCTTTCTCTGTTTTTCCTCTCTGACACACACAAACATACACTCCTAAAGAACTTCATCAGTAATTCGTCTCTTCTCTGAGGCTGATGGTCATAGTTATTGACTCAGCTTCTATAGAATGCTGACTCCCCCCAAAAAAAGGTTTGGGGGGAAAAAAATCAGTGTTGTTATCTGACTGAATTGATTGGAGTTTTCAGACATTCCAATGTAGACAAGGCGCTTGCTTACTTAACAAACAGATTTACTTTCCAATTTTATAGAAAAAAATGTTTGCAAAAATAGCAGCTGTAAACTCTACAGCCTAATTTCTCCTCCTGAAATAAAGCAAGAAAGGAGTGTTGAGCTAAAAATACACCGCCAGAAAGAAAGTGAAACTCTCCTACTGAGAAATCTTCCCGTGCCGGACTCCCACCTTTCCAACAGTAATCAATCACGCTCTTGCTGAGCTCTGCTTCATCTGAAGGTGCTGTGAGCTTTTTTGCCGTCATCACTCATCATGTTTAACTCAGATATTAGCCTAGAAACTCACGATGGCCAGTCAAACAGACTTGTAGCTACCGAGCTCTTCAAATTTCCTAACGAGGCCATGCAGAGATTGTTGTGGCTCCAAGAAAAAGAGGGCAGTGCCCATATCCTCATGTTTTTCTTAGAAATAGAAAATGGAGAAGTATAGTCAGAGCCCAGAGGTGGTGGTACTTACCATTCCCTCCTCACACTTATCCCTTTCTACTCTGAATGTCCTACATTCCTACCTAAATTAGTTTGGAGGAGAAAGAGGGCAGAGAGTTGCTGTGATAGGAGAGGCATAATATAAAGAGGGGATGGAGGTTAGAGGGAGAGTGGGAAGGAAGGATGAGGGGTATTAATTTCAAGTCCATTTCCAAATGATTCCTCCCTTACAAAGCATTTATAGCTAGGAAAAACATAGATTGATTAAAATCCAATTTAATTCCTTAATCACTTGTGTGTCCATTTGCATCGAAAAGTAAGGAATTAAAGGGTCTAAGAGGATTCCGAGTCTGGTCTAAATTCCTCATTTTAGGGCTGAGGAAACAAAACCCAGAGAGGCGACACTGACTAGCCCAGTAATTTAGGGTCCTGAATCTCTCAGGGAGTCTGACAAAAACTTTAAAACTGTGAATGACACTTATGTGTGTGTGTTCTTGGTCTAAGTAACATTATCCTGTGATGTACTTTCTGAAATAAGAATTTGGAGTTTGTTCCAACCGTTTTCTCAGATAGCGTAAAACACTATCTAGGGGCACACGCTACTTCTTAAGATGTTTGCCTGTGTGTGTGGTCGGTCACTCTAGTCCTGTAGGACTCTATGGGACCCCCATGGACCCTAGCCTGCTGGGCTCCACCATCCATGGGATTTTCCTGGCAAGAATCCCAGGCTGGGTTGCCATGCCCACCTCCAGGGAATTTTCCCCACCCAGGGATCAAACCCATGTCTCCTGAGTCTCCTTTCTCCTGATGCTGGGATAGACTGAAGGCAGTAGGAGAAGGGGACAACAGAGGAGAAATGGTTGGATGGCATCACCAACTCCATGGACATGAGTATAAGCAAACTCCAGGAGATGGTGAAGGACAGGGAGGCGGGTGTGCTGCAGTCCATGGGGTTGCAAAGAGTCAGACATGACTTAGCCACTGAACAACAACAAATTGAACCTCTAGTGTTCTCAAACTGATCCGAAAGATACTTTTATCAGCTTTCCTTTTTTTAACCTATCAAACATGCTATTTTATATACAGCAGAAACTAACACAAAATGGTTAGGCAATTTTACCTCAACTTAAATAAATTAAAAAATGTTATTTCACACTCTGTGCTGAAATAAATGTTTAGCAGCAAAGTCAGAGACCAACTTCACTATAAAATGAGCCACTCACTGCAGGACGTGCCTCCTGAAAGCACATCCAGGAGGCACCGCCCTAACTGCAATTCCACCGAAGAGGGAAGAAAACGTTGCCTCTTTTTATGACTTGCTTCAGCTGCCTCTTTAGTTCAGCTGCTTGTTAGCTGAACCAAGGCTCAAGTTACACAGGCTGCCTCTATTGTGGGCAGGTCTCGAGCTGGGCGCTCTTCTTCCCTGCAATAAACTCACATCTGGCCTGGACGCCTTAACCCTGGTGAGCGGTGACCGGGGTTCCGCCAGTGGCCTCCCCGCGGCGCCCAAGAAGCCCCAAGAGCTCGGACCGCACCACGGGGCAGGGTGCCCGAGCCGGGCTCAGCTCCGAGAACAGTCCGAGGACAGTAAGGGTAGCCAAGCGCAAACCTGGCAATCTCCAAGTCAGTGGTCAGATTGCTGGTCGCTCTGCCACGTTTTTCACGGCGAGGGGTGGGGGTGAGGGGCGCGGTGGTCAACCCTTCACCGGGTTTGCTGGCGGATAAGTAAAGCCGAGGGTACAGAGTGGGAGCTGGACAGCTTCCCCGGGGCCCCAGTGCGTGCAGGACCCCGCGTGCCCAGGACTTCGCGCCCCGCGTCCTCTCCTCCACGTCCCTCCACGTGGAGAGCAAGAGGGTCCAGAGTTGGGTCAATGCCTTCTCCCCCCAGCCCCCCGCCCGGCTCCCACACGGGCCGGCTTCTCCGGGAGAAGGGGCCACTTTCTATTCGCGCTCCCACTGGCTGGGGCTTAGCTGCGACCAAGGCCAAGTCAGGGTCACCTTGGCCCCCTTCCTTTCATTCCAGGGCCCCTGCAAGAGGAGAGGTTAAAGCAGGCCACCGCCGGCCGAGCCCTTCCTCCCGCCCCCTGGCCCCGCCCCTCACACTCCGCCGGACCTTCCCCGCTCCTTTCCCAGTAGCGCCCAGGCTCCAGGGAACTCAGCCCCAGCCGGAGTAGAGAGGACTGCGCGGGAAAGAGAACGGGGTTCTCGGAGCCGCCCCAGAGAGATCAGGAAAAAATCTCCTCCGCGCTCCTTCTAGATCCCACCCCCGCGACCCTTCCTGAGGCAAGCGCTCGGGCGAGGAGAGTCGCCGGTGCGCATCGCAACCCCTTCCTACTTTCTTTCCTTCTCATCCTCACAACGTGTGCAAATGGCCACTGAGCCTACTCAGCAAGTGGGGAGTCTGCGCGCACAAAACTTACTGTTGGCGGCGACCAGCCCTCCGCGGGAGACGGTCAGACTCTGCAGCCACACGCTCAGAGCCAGCAGAAGTAGGGCCTTGCGCTCCATCTCGGGGGATGTCCCTCTGTAGGAGATGCAGGGCACCGGGCGGGAGCGCGGACAGACCCGTAGACCCGCTGAGCCCGAGGCGGCAGCAGGCTGGAGCAGCGGTCTGGCGCAGAGCAAGTCACCCTTTAAAGGGGAGGGTGGGGAGCTAGAAGCGGCAGGTTTCCTTGGAAGAGGAGGAGGAGGAGGTGGGGGAGGAGAAAATAAGTCTGACACTGTTTCCACTCCACGGCTGCTTTTGTGATTGGAAATATGCAAATAAACCTCATCACCTATTGGCTATAAATTCATAAGTTGGGGGGGAGGGTACTAAATTCACTTCCAAATATTTGAGCAAACTATAATGAGATTCAACTCTGCCAGGGAGAAGAAGGGGAAAGGGCAGAAGGAAAAAATTTACTTTCTCTAGGAGGGCAATTTGCTTTTTGTAAGGGGTCTGGCTTTCATGGGTTCCCTATACAAACACCAAACAAAGGTTTTCATGGCTTTATGTGAAATACTCTGTAATCATCAGTTTTCTAAGGAATGGAAGTTAAGTTGTTAAACTATATTTGGGCAATACCCAACTTCTTTTGATGGCTCGTTTGTAACTTGCAGTGTCTGTCTGTTTGTTTTGTTTTTTGTTCCCCCCACCCCCAATTCTCCTGGACAATGTCAATCTAAGGACCCATGGACACACATTTTTCTGCAGCTTGAACTTGCACAATCTGGTATTTTAACTTTGTAAAATGGATTGGCTTATGTGGTTGAGAAAAGCCCTCTTGCTCTAACTAGTTTCTAATTTTTGCCTCTTGCAAATTATACTCAATCCTCAAACTCACCAAGAAATGCAAAGTAACATTTTATCCTCAGAGGCAGAATGTTGAGGCCAGACAGCCTGAAAGTGCATTGTTATGCTAAATGAAAGAAGCCAGTCACAAAAGACGCATATCCTATTATTTCATTTGCATAGAATATCCACTAATAGGCAAACCTTAGGGACAGAGAGTAGATTAATGATTGCCTAGTTCTGGGGACTAGGGGAGGCAGGAGAATGGAGATGATTTTGGAGGGGATGGTGATGAAAATGTTCAAAAATTACATTATGGTGGTGTTTGTACAACTGAGTAAATTCACTAAAAACATGGGACTTATACATTTTAAATGGGCGAGCTTTATGGTACATAAATTATATTTTAAACAAGATGTGTTCAGATATGCAAGTAAAATAACACGAATAATGAAATCCCTTTGGATATTGTATTTTTTTTTTTTTGACAAAGTGCTCAGAATACTTTCAAATGTCTTTTTAAATGGAAAGAATTTGAATTAGCCAGGAGGGACAATTAACTCTATACACTCCACTTTACATCTGAGCAATGGGCTCATAACCCAAACCCTCCAAGTCATTGTCTGTATTGGATTATTTCTCTGAATACTTCTAATGCTTCCTTCTACTCATCTCTCCTTTCATCCCCCTCTCTCACAGACATACAAACACACACACAAACACAATCTACATTTATATGCTCGACAGATGAAGCCCATACAATTTAAATTAGGCTCAGAGTTTAAGCTTTTCGCAAAAACAAAATACTTGATAGTGCTCAAATAGTCAGAGTTTGTTATTCTACAGAATAGAGTTCTATCTTTAAGTGTTAAATGTGTGCTGTGCTCAGTCATGTCCGGCTCTCTGAAACCCCATGGACTATAGTCCCAACAGGTTCCTCTATCCATGGGATTTTTCAGGCATGATTACTGGAGTGGGTTGCCTTTCTGTTCTCCAGGGGATCTTCCCCATCCAGGGATTGAACCCAAGTCTCCTGGGTCTCCGGCATTGGCAGGGGGATTCTTTACCATTGAGCCACCTGGGAAGCCTCAAGGTATTAAATGCCATAGCACAATTTGTCTTGTATTACAATTATTAAACAGTATATTGTGCCCATTCATTCTATCCTACAAAACATGTGAAGGAATTAAATTCCTATAAGAGCTTCAGAAGTAGCAGAACAGATCAAGCAGTGGATGAACAACTATGACATGGCAGTCCTCTAAAAATTCTATAGTAAGTTCTAACTTTAAAGAAAGATATAAAATGAGTACATTTGCATTGCATTGCTCAAGGTGTAAATAACATATAAACAAAAGTGGAGAAATGTTTACTATCTTATATAGAATACAAATGAAGCTCATTTTCATCAGAAATATTTTTCAAGACAGCCAAATCAATCTGCACTGCTGTGCCTTTCAGAGAACTGCAAAATTTTGAGTATTAATAATAATTGCTAAAGGGAAGTGTGATGCTTATAATGTATGTTTGAAATGATTTTTCAGGTTAACAGACACAAACTCAAAGCAATAAAGAGTTAGAGTAATTTTTAAAAATATGAAACAGGTTTTGTAGTGGCCTGTATGGTTATACTGCGTGTGCATCAGAGTTGCAGAGATTTCCAGGAAGAAGTCACTCCCAGCAGCTCGGCGTGGTAGAAAAGGAGACAGGTTGGCGCTAAGCCCTGGAACAAGCAGTGGGCAGGTGGGTGTGGCGCCAAGGCGCTCTCTTGATTGGCTGCCCTCGGAGCATCGGGCGCCTGTGTTCCCTAGCGCGGGCTCACATGATCGCCAAGTCCAGACTGTCTGTGCGTTAACAAAGTGCCTCGCCCAAACTTCAGCAAGGTTATCTGATCACTGATGGTGTGAGCCTTGACTTTTCCCCCGAGTGACGTTTCCTTTGTAACAGACATAAAAAGCTTCAGGTTAAAGATACTAAGCTTTTTATAAACCTTTAACAAGCAAGTATAAGGGAGGACATTTGTGGTATAAGCTTAAAACAATGTAAGTAAAACGTTAAATGGGCATGCCTAAAGAAATGACCAGAAAGCTCCAGAACTCCACATGTAGGAAAGTTTTTTCTATCTACTTACCTATCTATATATCTATCATTTAAATTAAAGTCCTGTTGTTTGCACACGCTGGGTACTTTTCATCCGTTTTTGCACTTAATCATTTCAAAATTCCTGAACTTAATGACATTCCTGTTGTATAGAGGAGGGAATATGAAACTCAAGAAAGATTAAATAACGGTAACCACAAATCACAAAGTGTTTTTGGGTTCTTTTTGTGTGTGTGTGACCCAAACAAAGAATGAAAATGTATTTGCTGTATTATATTTTAATGTTGCTCTATTTGCCAATTACTCTGTGTTCTCATGTACAGGCTCACATGATCTCCAAGTCCAGACTGTCTGTGCGTTAACAACGTGCCTTGCCCAAACTTTGCCCAAACCAAAAAAAGCTGGGAAGCAGATATTTTTTTCTACATGTGTGGTTCATTGCAGCTTTTATTTTGTTGCTCTTTTGCTAAATTAATATGATGAAATGTCTAAGTGGACTCTAAAAGAGCATCTGCATTGAAGTGAACCTGGTCTCTATCACCAAAATTATATTTAACCTAGAAAAAAACATGGGTAATACAAATAAAATTTGTAAATTCAAAATTATAAATATTTTAAAAAATTTACTGAAGGAGGAGATGGCAACCCACTCCAGTATTCTTGCTGGGAAAATTTCCCATGGACAGAGGAGCCTGACGGGCTACAATCCATAGGGTCACAAAGAGTCACTGGACAACTGAGCAACTAAGCACGCACGCATGCCTAAAGGATAGAGCATGATGCTAGCCACAACTTAAAATAAGGGGACTGAAAGAAATCAGCAAAGGCAAGAGGAAAGGAACATTTTGAGACACTGAAAGGCAACCCAGAAAAAATATTTAGATCTACTGACCTTAATTAAAACAAAAACAAGATGTTACTAAATATTGCCATAAAAGACTTTCCCATTGCTACCCAACTCTATCCTAGGATTGAATCGTAGAGAGGGGGAAACACAAGCTGTATCTGAACAGAGATGATAATATGACAATAAGGATGAGGATGAGAATGAAGCTGAAGTTATAGCTCTGGAATCTGGGACCTGAGGTTGGAGCAGTTGATAAGTGAAGATACTGGTCTTGTATATTTCTTCTTTCATTCATTACCCAACAAAGCTACCCAAGTAGCTACCTATCCAAGGGAGGATTAATCTCAGACAGATAGAATTAGTTCTTGATTGGTAAAGCTGGGAGTTTTCTTCTCAAAAAGTTAAAGTACAAATAAATGCTGTATTTTGCCAATTTGCTACTATCTCCTTCCTCCATCAGGATCAAGTAAAGGGAACAGGGTTACTTTCTTTGCTTTGGGGGCAAAGGAATTGCGGGGTGTAGGGAAAATTGCTTTAAATGATAGAAGTATGGTGTTAAGTAAATCAGACCCATTTTAAAGATTTTCATTTTATTGGGTTGAAGATATCCATCTCTTCCGCTATTCCAAACACTTAAGAAAACAAAAAATGAAGAGAAAGGAAAAAAAATCATGTGCTAATATCAACATTAAAATATTTGTTTAAATACAGTTAAGATATTTAAAAAAAATTTTGTTTTTTTTTTTAAAGAGAATAATTGAAAAAAAAAAAAGCAAATGCATATTGCAGTGGCATCTGCAATGGCATAAACCCCAATAAGGCTTTGGGGTCTCCCGTGTGGCACTAGTGGTAAAGAATCCGCCTACCAACGCAGGAGACACAGGAAACTCGGGTTCAATCCCTGAGTTGGGAAGAAATGGCAACCTACTCCAACATTCGTGCCTGGAAGATTCCATGGACAGAGAAGCCTGTCAGGCTATAGTCCATGGGCCGCAAAGAGTCAGACATGATTGAGCAACTGAGCACACACATTCACACATACACACAGTGAGGGGTTGCATCAGAACCTACCACAGACACAAATTCTGCCACAGAGGAACTGCAACAGGTGGAGGGAGAGAAAGATTTAGGTCTTTACTACAGGACAGCTCATAAAAACGAAAAAGAATGTCGCAAACATAATCCGTGGATTTATAATCCCTATTTGTTTAAAAGCAGTTTTTATTTTCCATTTTCAAAGAAAAACAAAACCGAAGTTAAAAACCTAAGTCCATGTAGGAAATCAAAAGAGAGCAAGAGAGTTTTATGCGGAGGGCTTCACATTCTGTGATACTTTCAGACAAAGCGTCAAAGGCCTAGAATGAACATGAGCTGAGCCTGACTCACCAAGGACATGTTTGAAGTGCCCCCTGCTGACATCCCGGTGATACTGTAAAGTATCAAAAAACCATTTTAAGGGACTTGACCCAGAATCGACTTATCTTTAGGCTCTTGTATTGTTATTTGGGGTTTCTTGCTTCTTTTGTTAAATTATACATAGGTGAAGGAACTGTTTTGCTCTTTTCACCTCTGTGGTACTTTCCACAGCAGCAAACTGTGCTGGGAAATTAGGACATCCTTCATCAATCATTGTTGGATGAATTAATAACATTGAGTAAAAGATTATCTTTTTGGCATTTTATATGGTTCATGAGGTTCTCACAATAAATATACTGGGGTGGTTTGCCATTCCCTCCTCCAGTGGATCACGTTTTGTCAGAACTCTCTGCTATGACCCATCACGGCATGGCTCATAGCTTCATTGAGTTACTCAAGCCCCTTGGAAATGACAAGGCAGTGATCCTTGAAGCGGGATCTGATGCAAACAGACCACTCATTGGAAAAGTCTCTGATGCTGGGAAAGATTGAAGGCAGAAGGAGAAGAGAGCAGAGGATGAGATGTCTGGACAGCATCACAGATGCAATGAACGTGAACTTAGGCAAACTCCGGGAGATGATGGTGAGGGAAAGGGAGGCCTGGTGTGCTGCAGTCCATGGGGTTGCAAAGAGTTGGACACGACTGGGCGACTGAACAACAATAAAAGATTATCTAGTGCTAAACAGGGGAGAAAGCAGGATTTCTTTTTGTGTGAGCAATATTATTTTATTTAGTAATTTCTCTTTACAACTGAAACTCTAGGAATTCAAAATTAACATCCTTGCCTGTGAGCTTTTTATAGACACCAGAAAAGTCTTTCTGTAATCTCAGACTTCCAATCCTCTAGTCTCTCTACAGAAGCTAATAGTTTCCTTTCATGTGTATATTTCTAGAAAAGTACATACATTTTTGCCTGCATACATGTGTTTCTAAAAGTGTGCTTGTGTTTCTTCATCCATACACGCATAGCTTTTTCTTTCTTTTTGCAGAAATGAGTTTATGTAGAAGGGTTCTCCCCTTTTTCTTTCTTTTTTATGGCTAGGTTGTACCATCATTTATTAAACCTTGGAGACTCAGACAGTAAAGAATCTGTCTGTAATGCAGGAGACCCAGGTTGGATCCTTGGGTAAGGAAGATCCCCTAGAGAAGAGAATGGCTACCCACTCCAGTATTCTTGCTTGTAAAATTCCACGGACAGAAGGAGCTTGGTGGGTTACAGTCCATGGAGTCAGAAAGAGTCTGACATAACTGAGCGACTAACACTTTCACTTTAAAGTTGTGCTATCACTTATAAGGGCTTCCCTGAGAGCTCAGTTGGTAAAGAATCTGCCTGCAATGCAGGAGAGCCCCGTTTGGTTCCTGGGCCGGGAAGATCTGCTGGAGAAGGGATAGGCTACCCACTCCAGTATTCTTGGGCTTCCCTTGTGGCTCAGCTGGTAAAGAATCCACCTGCAGTGAGGGAGATGTGGATTAGATCCCTGGATTGGGAAGATCCCCTGGAGAGGGGAAAGGCTACCTACTCCAGTATTCTGGCCTGGAGAATTCCATGGACTGTATAGTCCATGGCCTCCCAAAGAGTCAGACATGACTGAGCGACTTTCACTTTAGTGAGTCAAAAGGTGTGGCTATTATTTTAATAAGTAAAGATGACTGTTCTCTAATGAAATTGCACAAGTTTACATTCTAATCTACAAATGTAGGAGAGTTGGGTAATTATATATATTCTGGCCATTGTTGTGTATTACTGAAATATTTAATCTCTACCAACTTGTGAAGTGAAAAATGGTGTCATTTTAATTTTCGTTTAAAATAATAGATGGTCCAGTGTTTAAGACTCTGAGCTTTCACTATAGTGGGCAATAGTTTGACTCCCGATTGGGGAAGTAAGATTCCACAAGCTATGAGGTACAGCCAAAATGTAAAATAAAATAAAATGATAATAATATCAGCTACCTGTCATGGAGGACTTGCTATGTGTAGAGGATATAAAGTATAGGCCATATCTCTGATGAACATAGAAGCAAAAGCCTTCAATACTAGCAAGCCCAATTCAACCATACACTGAAAAAATTAAACATCATGAGCAAATGGAATTTATACCAGGATGTAAAGCTAGTTGAACATACATAAATCAATCAATGTTAGAAACTATGTTAACAGACTAAAAATTGAAAATGACGTGATCATCGCAATAGATGCAGAAAAGACTTTTGACAAAGTTTAACTTCCATACCTGATAAAAACTCACAACAAGATAGGTCTAAAGGAACTTACCTAACATAATAAAAATCATTTATAAAAAGTTCACAGAAACATCATAGTAACATCATAGACAATGCGGAAAAATTAAATCTTTTGCTTGTAAGATCCTGTTCAAGGCAAGGATGCCCACTCTCACCACTTTTATTCAACACACTATTGGGAGTACTAGCAAGGGCAATCAGACAAGAAAAAGAAAGAAAGATAATCAAATTAAAAAGAAAAAAGGAAATGATTCCTGTTTATGAAAATCAACATACAAAAACCTGTTGCATATTTTTATAACAACAATAATATATCTGAAAAGGAAATTAGAAAACTAACCCATTTATAATAGCATCAAAAACAACAAAATACTTAGGAATAAATTTAACCATGAAGATGAAGATCTGTACACTAAAAAATAAAACATTTATTAATGAAATAGAATAATAGAAATAATTGGAGAGATATCCTATGTACATGTATTAGAAAAGTTAGTATTATTCAAGTGGCCATACAACCCAAGCAGTATACAAACTAATACAATCCCTGTCAAAATTCCAATGGCATTTTTCACAGATACAGACTACCAATCCTGAAATTAATATGAAACAACAAAAGAACCCAAACAATGAAACCAGTCTTGAGAAAAAAGAACAAAGTTGGAAGCAACACACTTCTAATTTCAAGTTATACTATAAAACTGTAGTAATCAAAACAGTAAGGTACTGGCATTAAAAACAGTCACATAGACCAATAGAATTGGTTATAGAGCCCAGAAATAAACACAAAGCATTTACAGTCAACTAATTTTCAACAAAGGTACCAAGAATACACAATGGGGAAATGTTAACCTCTTTAATAAATAGCACTGCGAAAACTGGATGCCCACATGCAAGAGAATGAAATTTGACTCTTATCTTAGATCTCTCTCTCTCTCTCACACACACACACACACATGCACACATCAAGTCAAAATGAATTGAAGACTGAATGTAACTATTAACCTTCTAAAAGAAACATAGAGAAAAACTTCCTTGACATTGGTTTTTGGCAATGACTTTTTTGGATATGACACCAAAAAGCACAAGCTACAAATGCCAAAATAAATTGTCTCTATCAGACTAAAAAGTTTCTGCATACAAAGAAAACAATTAACAAAATAAAAAGGCAACCTATAAATATTTGCAAGCTAGATATCTGATAAAAGGTTAATATCCAAAATATGTAAAGAACTCACAAACTGAACAGCAAATAAACAAAAACAGAAACCCAAAACAAACAGCAAAAACCCTCAAATAACCCAATTTTAAAAATGGGTAGAGGAACTGATGTTAGGGAGGCTTGGCGTGCTGCAGTCCATGGGGTTACAAAGAGTTGGATATGACTGAGTGACTGACTAAGAGGAACTGAATAGACATTTTTTCAAAAAGATGTACAAATGGTCACCAGCCATATGAAAAGATGTTCAATATCACTAATAACCAGGTAAATAAAGAGCAAGACTACAATGAGATATCATCTCAGACCTGTCAGGATGGCTGTCACCAAAACACATGAGGTGAGAAGTGTTGGCAAGGATAGGGAACTTATGTACACTGTTGCTGGCAATGTAAATTAGTTCAGCTATTAGGGAAAAAGAACTATAGAGCTTCTTCAAATTGAATTGAACTACCATATGATCTTACAATCTCATTTCATCCTAAGGAAATAAAATCAGGTCTTTGAAGATACATCTGTGCTACCATTTCATTTAAGCATTATTCACAACAGCTAAGATATGGAAACAGCTTCAGTATCTGTTGATGGATGAATGGTTAAAGAATATGTAGACATGTAATGGAATGTATTCAACCATGAGAAACCTGCCATTTGAGGCAACATGGATGAAACTGGAGGATACAACACTAAGTGAAGGAAGCCAAATAGAAAGAAAAACAATGCAAGATCTCACTTATACATGGAAGCTTAAAAAGTTGCATGATTAGAAGCAGAGAGTAGAATGTTAATTATCTTGGTGGTGGAGGTTGGAGAAGTGTTCAGATGTTAGTTACTGGGTGCAAAGTTTCTGTTCCATAGGATGAATAAATTCTAGAGAACCAATGTACAGCAGGTGACTATAGTTAATAATTCTAAATTGTATACTGGAAATTGATAAAAGTAGATTTCAGGTGCTTTCCACATATACACAAAAACAGGTAAGTATGTGGGGACAGTATATGTTAATTAGCTTGACAGTAGTAATCATTTCATTGTTTATATGCCTATCAAAATACACTGCTTACCCTAAATATACACAATTTTATTAAACAAAATTTTAAAAATAAAAAAAAAATTAAAATGGAAACAACTGGTATTGAAAAGATCTCTAACAAGTTTCAAATATAAATAGGATTAAAGACTAGGGGGGAAATTTTATTGCTTATCACTTTTGCTTCCTTTTAATATCATTTACTTATATTGATGGTAAACAAACTATTAAACTGGCTTCAGAACCCCAAGAAGAGAATCATTTCCAGTTTCAACCTTGGATGTATCTAAGAAGGGCATTGAATAAGAGCAATCCATCAAAAGGCATCTGGATCAGAAGGATTAAGGAAGATGGCTAAAGGGTACAGGGTTTCTTTGTGAAGTGATATGTATGTTCTAAAATTGACTATAGTAATGGTTGCACAAGTCTGTGAATATATTAAAAATCATCAAAATATACATTTTAATGTGTGAATTGTATAGCATGTAAGTAATATTATCTGAATGAAGGTGTTAATAAACAAGAAAGAGAAAGATCAGAACAGGGGACAGTGAGACTGGGGGACCAAGAAACTTCCTTAGTTAGCAGAGCAGGAAGTCCTTGCTGTCCCTGCCAAGCAGTACATGGGGAAACAGTGCTGTTCCCTAATACACCCTTTTCCAAATGTAAATTGTCAATGCAGTTTTCCTGTTTTATTCTTGTGAATGTGTCGGTTGCTCAGTTGTGTCCAACTTTTTGTGACCCCATGGATTTTAGCCTGCCAGGCTCCTCTGTCCATGGGATTCTCCAGGCAAGAATACGAGAGTGGGTTGTTATTTCCCCCTTCAAGGGATCTGCCCCACCCAGGGATCGAACCCAGGGCTCCTGCATTGTAGATAGATTCTTTACAGTCTGAGACACCTAAATTGGGTATATAATGGTGTGTGTGTGTGGTGTGTGTGGCTGTGTGTGTGTGTGATGGGGAGGAGCATTTAAAGTGGGGGTTATTGAATTCATCCTTCAGTCTCAGATTGCCAGACCTTAAGGAGCTGGACATCACAAAGAAAAACATCTGTCATCCAGAGAAGGCAGGTTTGGAGCTGATCACAGCAACTAGGGAAGACCCTGGTCTCTCTTGGAGAGAAAACGAAGTACATTTTCCATTGCATTGTTTTGGGTAGGGACATTTTAAGATCCACTTAACAGTATTTAAAAATTTTTTACTTGCAAAGTTCCTCCACTTGACTTTTCACCATTAAAACTTTCTTCACTGTTTTTTTCTTTTTTAAAGATTGTTGAGCTTCTTTGTCCTCTGGATAAGAGCCCATATTTATATTTACCAGATTCAGAAAGTGAGGAACTAAATGAATCTTCTAAAAATATTTATTGGGGTAAATCTAATATTACTATCTGTGTCTCCTGCCTGAAAGTCTAGAACTCTTTTTATTAAGACCGTCTTCCCAGTGGAAGAGCCTAGGATTCAGAGTAGCAGATTTTTTTTACCCCTTTGGTCTTTGATTTTTCTATGATAAGATTACAAAATATTTAGATGAAAAATGAAAAAAATGCAGTCACCAACATATTTTATGCATATAAATTTATCAAACATTCTATACAGTTTGATAGATATGAATATTCAGCAAAACACAAATTGTAAGTAAAATGTAAATTTTCAACTTATTGTCATAAACACTGCATCACAAACCCTCAATAAACATTTGATAATATTATTTTTCTGTGCAATATCTGAATATGAATTAAACAAAAATGTTACAATTTGCCTATACGTAGATTTACTCTGAATCTGGGCTTCCTTGGTGGCTCAGTGGTAAAGAATCTACTTGCAATGCAGGAGAAACAGATGATGAGGGTTTGATCACTGAGTTGGGAAGATCCGCTGGAGGAAGGCATAGTAAC
Organism: Cervus canadensis; assembly: GCF_019320065.1. Classification (NCBI taxonomy): domain Eukaryota; kingdom Metazoa; phylum Chordata; class Mammalia; order Artiodactyla; family Cervidae; genus Cervus; species Cervus canadensis. The sequence continues at coordinate 105,214 of NC_057415.1, read as the reverse complement.
CCATTCCAGTATTCTTGCCTGGAGAATCCCATGGACAGAGGAGCCTGGCAGGCTGCAATCTACAGGGTCACAAAGAGTTGGATCCAACTGAAGCGACTGAGAATGCACACACTCTGAAACTGGATGTGGCTTGTGAGAACTTGACCTCACCAGAGGTCAAGAATGGAAGTTTTCTTTTTCTTATTGCTATTATTTTGTTAAGGAAGTTGAGATACAGTGGACTATTACTATTCCATGCTGTTGTAAGGGTGAAGTACAAGTCCTTGTTTTCCAGTTTATAATGTGGGCTGGGGGTTAGCAATTTATCTAACCACTCTGAGCTTCTCAGATTCTTCATTTGTAAAAATGAGATAATAGTATCTGCCTTGGCTTCTTCCTAGGGGGTTTTGAAATCAAAAGAGGTCAATTTTTAAAGGACTTGGTGAGATGAAGGATATTTTACACATGTTGAGGTTTAAGGATTATTCATACCTTCTTGACATTGCTTTCTTCTAAGGTATGACAAAGGAGCATTTTGAAATGTTATGTTGCTCCCCAGAAGTAAACCTTCAAAGTTGGTAATTAAAAATTGTAACAAGAAAGAAGTTTCATTTCATGCTTACTCAACTTGATGGTGTTTCTGAAACTGTGCTGACGTCTGAGTGGAAAGTGAATTCCACTCAGAATTGTTCTGGCTCAGTTTGTACTATCGCAACAAGTAGGAGCTTTTCCTGATGCTTAGAATTTTACCCTTCATAGGTCAAAGTTCTAAGAAACTCACCAGGAAGTGTCCTTGGAACCCAGAACCCGAGGCCACTTCTCCATTATGGGAATTTACTAGTAAAAATGTGGGAGACAATACATCATGTGTGTTCAGTGTCTATCACTCTGAGGTGCTCGAGTGGAGTGATTTGTGTGCTTCTGAATTTCCTGCAGCTGAAGTTTTATAAGAGGGCTGTCTCTCACGCTCCGTAACTGTGCTGTCATCTTAGAAGAGTCAGGAGGCAAACCCAACTGATGCCTTAGCTCCTAATTATATTCTCTTTAAGATGCTCTGAAGACATCTGCATGGATGACATTTGAGAATGTGAAGACTTTGGAAGGATGTGGCAGCTAGTTGGTGACCACTGACGTTTGTTTCTTCACTTTTTTGGCAGCTCAGCTTCCAGTGCCCAGTGGTCTGGATCTAGGTGAGAGGTGGCATTTTCCCTGGACTGAAACATACACCAGGATTCTGTAGGCATGAAGGCTGTGACTGGACATGTGCCAAAATTTCTTCTCCTTCCTCTTTTGCTTTCCCTTACAAACTAACTAGTGAATACAAATAATCCAAACCCTAAATTCCTGGAATCTCAGTTGTCAACAAAGAGATCATAGCTGTGAGGTTTTTGTAAAGAGCGGGACTATACACTCTATTCCCAAATCTAATATTTTATTTCTCATTCACATAGATTCTTTCTGGGTACTTGTTTTCTTCTAAAATAGAAAATCTCAATCATCTTAAACAAGAGAGAAACCATGATCGGAGAGAAATAATTAATTTTTTCTATTTTAATATCTTTATTATAAATATGGCTTTATTTTTAAGAAGTGAAGAATAAATGTATAAGATGGAAACAATGTTTTTTGTTTTGTTTTTATAAAGAGGAGTTTGCACTGAATGTAAATTTGTAAATTTCTTGAGAGAGGCAGTAAGAATCTTTGATTGTTGCTTTGGATTTTGGTTTTGATTTTCTGTTCTTTGAGTTTGTCGGAGAGCTTGCATATTTGGTGGCTATTTTTATGGTGCCTATGGAATCATTCTGTGTTTGAAATAGTTCTTTGTAAAAATGTTTGCCCTTGTAGATTTAGGCAAATAGGATTTGTTTTCTTAAATGATAAAAATTTGGGTTGACTTTTTTTAATGGTTGAAAATTTTAATCTATGGCTATGTGGTGACATAAAATAGGGGACTGAATACATGATCTTGTGATCATTTGCTACATCTCAGTGAGGATTAGCCCATGCTTTGCAAAGACATGCTATAGAAAGATGTAAAAAAAAAATACCTGCTCTTGTATAATATATTTGAGTGCCTAGTTATCATTGGAAAAGACCTGGATGCTGGGAAAGAATGAGGCATGAGAAGGGGGACAACAGAGGATTAAATGGTTGGATGACATCACCAACTTGATGGACATGAGTTTGAATAAGCTCCGGGAGTTGGTGATAAACAGGAAAGCCTGGTGTGCTGCAATCCACGGGAACGCAAGGAGTTGGACATGACTGAGCGGCTGAACTGAACTATCAGTAAGCAGAGGTGTTATTTTTTGTGGAATTGGTTTGGTTGCGCAGTTGGGAGTTAAAAGAATTCTGTAGTAGTGTAGCAGCTATGGTTTCTAGAGTTTGTCTTTATTCCATCAAGAATATATAGAAGCTGGGGCTTCCCTGGTGGTTCAGTGGCTAAGATTTAGTGCTCCCAATGCACGGGGCTCAGAATCAATTGCTGGTCAGAGAAATAGATTTTGCATGCTGCAACTAAGAGTTCTCATGTCCCAAAGAAAAACCCCACCTCCTGCACCTAGGACCCAGAGCAGTCAAATAAATAATTTTTTAAGAAAGTATATAGAAGCTATTCAGACAGGTTGTTTATATGATAAAGAAAATCTGAATAATTGCAAACCTGCAAACAGCTTGGTATTCTTTTTCACGTTTTCAGTGTAGACATGCATTGCTGTATATGAATCCAGTATCAGAACCATACTGTACGATGGTGATTCGTGGCATAACACAGACACGTCACCATACATGTTTAATTTTATATGATTTCAAACCCAGACACTATGTTTCATTTATACATGTTGCCACTATTTATATCATCATTATATAATTTCCACTGAGGTTTAAATGTGAATATATGAAGAGAATGTCAAAATAAACAGAAGGCAGTCAAGTAAAGGCATCAATTATGACTGAGCTCTAGGCTTATTTTTATGAGTACTCACGCCTTTTTATGTTGTTCTAAAGATCCAGTTACTCTCAGTTCAGTTCAGTTGAAGTCACTCAGTTGTGTCCGACTCTTTGCGACCCCATGAATCGCGGCACGCCAGGCCTCTCTGTCCATCACCAACTCCCGGAGTTCACTCAAACTCATGTCCATCGAGTCAGTGATGCCATCCAGCCATCTCATCTTCTGTCATCCCCTTCTCCTCCTGCCCCCAACCCCTCCCAGCATCAGGGTCTTTTCCAATGAGTCAACTCTTCACATGAGGTGGCCAAAGTACTGGAGTTTCAGCTTCAGCATCAGTCCTTCCAACGAACACCCAGGACTGATCTCCTTTAGGATGGACTGGTTGGATCTCCTTGCAGTCCAAGGGACTCTCAAGAGTCTTCTCCAAAACCATAGATCAAAGCATCAATTTTTTGGCGCTCAGCTTTCTTCACAGTCCAACTCCCACATGCATACATGGCCACTTGTAAAACCATATTCTTGACTAGACGGACCTTTGTTGGCAAAATAATGTCTCTGCTTTTTAATATGCTATCTAGGTTGGTTCATAACTTTCCTTCCAAAGAGTAAGCATATTTTAATTTCATGGCTGCAATCACAATCTGCAGTGATTTTAGAGCCCCCCAAAATAAAGTCTGACACTGTTTCCACTGTTTCCCCATCTATTTGCCATGAAGTGATGGGACCAGATGCCATGATCTTAGTTTTCTGAATGTTGAGCTTTAAGCCAATTTTTTCACTCTCCTCTTTCACTTGCATCAAGAGGCTCTTTAGTTCCTCTTCACTTTCTGCCATAAGGGTGGTGTCATCTGCATATCTGAGGTTATTGCTATTTCTCCTGGCAATCTTGATTCCAGCTTGTGCTTCCTCCAGCCCAGCATTTCTCTTGATGTACTCTGCATATAAGTTAAATAAGCAGGGTGACAACATACAGCCTTGACGTACCCCTTTTTCTATTTGGAACCAGTCTGTTGGTCGGTGTTCAGTTCTAACTGTTGCTTCCTGACCTGCATACAGGCCTTTTCTCAAGAGGCAGGTCAGGTGGTCTGGTATTCCCATCTCTTTCAGAATTTTCCACAGTTTATTGTGATCCACACAGTCGAAGGCTTTGGCCTAGTCAATAAAGCAGAAATGGATGTTTTTCTGAAACTCTCTTGCTTTTTTGATGATTCAGCAGATGTTGGCAATTTGCTCTCTGGTTCCTCTGCCTTATCTAAAACCAACTTGAACATCTGGAAGTTCACGGTTCATGTATTGCTGAAGCCTGGCTTAGAGAATTTTGAGCATTACTTTACTAGTGTGTGAGAGGAGTGCAATTGTGTGGTAGTTTGAGCATTCATTGGCATTGCCTTTCTTAGGGATTGGAATGAAAACGGACCTTTTCCAGTCCTGTGGCCACTGCTGAGTCTTCCAAATTGGCTGGCATATTGAGTGCAGCACTTTCACAGCATCATCTTTCAGGATTTGAAATAGCTCAACTGGAATTCCATCACCTCCACTAGCTTTGTTCGTAGTGATGCTTTCTAAGGCCCACTTGACTTCACATTCCAGGATGTCTGGCTCTAGGTGAATGTGAGTGATCATGCCATCATGCTTATCTGGGTGGTGAAGATCTTTTTTGTACAGTTCTTCTGTGTATTCTTGCCACCTCTTCTTAATATTTCTGCTTCTGTTAGGTCCATACAACTTCTGTCCTTTATTGAGCCCTTCTTTGCATGAAATGTTCCCTTGGTATCTCTTACTTTCTTGAGGAGATCTCTAGTCTTTCCCATTCTGTTGTTTTCCTCTATTTCTTTGCATTGATCTCTGAGGAAGGCTTTCTTATCTCTCCTTGCTATTCTTTGGAACTCTGCATTCAAATGGATATATCTTTCCTTTTCTCCTTTGCTTTTCACTTCTCTTCTTTTCACAGCTATTTGTAAGGCTTCTTCAGACAACCATTTTGCCTTTTTGCATTTCTTTTCCATGGGGATGGTCTTGATCCCTGTCTCCTGTACAATGTCACAAACCTCCGTCCATAGTTCATCAGGCACTCTGTCTATCAGATCTAGTCCCTAAAATCTATTTCTCACTTCCACTGTATATTCATAAGGGATTTGATTTAGGTCATACCTGAATGGTCTAGTGGTTTTCCCTACTTTCTTCAATTTAAGTCTGAATTTGGCAATAAGGAGTTCATGATCTGAGCCACGGTCAGCTCTCAGTTTTGTTTTTGCTGACTGTACAGAGCTTCTCCATCTTTGGCTGCAAAGAATATAGTGAATCTGATTTTGGTGTTGATCATCTGGTGATGTCCATCTGTAGAGTCTTCTCTTGTGTTGTTGGGAAAGGGTGTTTGTTATGACCAGTGTGTTCTCTTGGCAAAACTCTATTAACCTTTGCCTTGCTTCATCCGTACTCCAAGGCCAAATTTGCCTGTTACTCCAGGTGTTTCTTGACTTCCTACTTTTGCATTCCAGTCCCCTATAATGAAAAGGGCACCTTTTTTGAGTGTTAGATCTAAAAGGTCTTGTAGGTCTTCATAGAACCGTTCAATTACTTTACCTGGGGCTTATTTTCCTGCCCTATTTGACTGAGAACACACATGAGGAGACAGACATCATTTGTAAAAGTCCAAAATCCTTTTGACCATTTGCTTATTTTCCTACTGCCTAACTGCAAATCTCCTTTATCTTGGTACCTAAAAGGAACAAAAAAATTTGAACCAATGACAGAAGTATACATGATGGCTTCCTTCAAACTTCTTTTGTGCTCTGTCATTTATCAAAAAAAGTAGTAACTTTTTCCAAGGATCATGCATGGAGAATATATTGGCACTCTGCTGAGAACCATGGAATTGAAACTGGTGAGGAAAATTAACAATGGATGGAGTTAAGATCTGGAGATAGTAAAGGGACAAACTTGGGACTCTGTCCATGTGTTTTCTTAGAACATGCTTTTCTTGTTAGAAGCACAATTGGTCTTTCAGAAAAGAAAGGGAGCAGAGAATCAGAATAAAATAAAAGCATCTTCTTTAGCCTTTGATATTACAGTTATAAATATGTACTCCTACTTTCTATAATGTAATAATTTAACATTTCTGTACAAAGGAACATGACCTATTAAAGATGTGACATAAGGTGGTACAGGCTTCCCAGGTGGGGCTAATGGTAAAGAACCTGCCTATCAATGCATAAGACATAAGGATGTGGGTTCCATCCCTGGGTCAGGAAGATCCACTGGAGGAGAGCATGGCAACCCACTACAGTATTCTTGCCAGGAGAATCCTATGGAGAGAGGAGCCTGAGGGGCTATAGTCCATAGGGTCACAGAGAGTCAGATATAACTGAAGCGACTTAGCACACACAAGATGATACAACATGTTTAACTCTCCTGCTTGCTTGGGCAAAAGAAAGACAGCATTGATATAAATTTCCCTATCACTAACACTGTGAGAGAATGTCCCCTCTCATGTGCTGAGCATTAACGAATAAACTTCAGCACCAAAATTCTTAAGTGAATTAGAGGATGTATGAGCCCTGAGTTTTCCCTAACACCCCCTGGGGATAAGTGATCATCTAAGAGAGCTGATGATCTCTGTCCAGCAGTGACCAAGAGGCATTTGATGGTGCAGATTCTTATCCCCTGCTCTCCTCTCATACTGACATTGGAATGGTACTTCAGCGTTAAAAAAACTTTCCATGTTATCCTCCTTGATCCACAATAGCCTTCAGAGGTAGGCAGGACAAAAAGTCACAGTTTCTTCTTACATGAGAGGAAAATGAAGCTCACTGATGCTCGGGACCTGCTTGAGGCCATGCTGGGCAGCTGGATTAGAACCCCACTCCTTCTTTCCTTGTTGTTCCTCTCTGCAATGTCCCCTGTGAAAGTTCTGATAGGACTTGAATAGGAACTCTTGGAGGGATATCTGCCAAAGAACTCTAATGGGGATAAGGGTACAATCCTCCAATTGGGAAAGAGTCCTGAGCGGTGCATCCAACCCACGGGTGAGACTTCAAATTGAGCTTTGGAGGCTCTTGTTTATAATCGCGGGATGCAAACTGATACTATCATCACTTTGCTTGCAAGACTGTAGCTCCAGTTTTTCTTTAACAAGTGAGTATTTGGAAATTATCCCAAGAGCACCAGCTCCTTTCTGAGCTACTCCTGAGGTCGCTGGACTGGATTCATACTCTATACCTGATCATACACTTGCTAAGGGATTGATACGTGCTATCTCAACTGGTAATGGAATTAAAATGCCCCCTGGACACTTTGGATTAATCAAAGAATGCTCCAGTTTAGTGTTAAAGGGGATTTGTGTCTGTAGGGGAATCATAGGTCCAGATTACCAAGGAGAAATTCAAGTAATTTTACAAAATGAAGGAAAGGATGATCTATTTATTAATAAACATGATTGAATTGCCCAATTCTGGTTTTTTTGTGTGTAATTTTCAAAATACAAAAAGGAGAACCTCCCAATTTACTAACAGTTAGAGGTGATAAAGGGTTTAGAACCACAAATGAAATATATGCAGTTGAAGCTAAAATCTGGGTGAAGCATACTTCTAGTCCTACTGTACCTGCCGATGTCATTGCACAGGGGAAGGAAAATACCATATTAATGATGCCTCTCAGACAGGAAAAATGGAAACATGTGCCATTAACACATTGCTATTTTTGTGAATATACTATTCTTGGAAGCCTGACTGTAATGTGGATTGTCACTGACACCCCAAGCTACAATTAAAAAAACATGGAGAAAGATATTGGGGAATCTTCAGCTGGAGAAACATGAGCTGGATCTGACCTCAGGATCACTTCACCTGCCCAACAAACAAGGTCAATCCTCTCTTTGGCTTTCCATGGACAAAATTTATCTGTCTGCTAGATTATACAACAATGATAAAGATATAGTTCAAGCCTTGACCATTAATGCTGCATGACTGCCTACTATATTAAAACCACATTAACTTAGCCTAATGTATGACAAAGATGTTTTTCATTTGTTTAATGACTCAGTAGTACTTAAGCTATACCAAACTTAACACTTAACTGACATGTTTGATTGCACTGTTTGTTCTAAGCAGTTGTTATACTACCTTGCTCAAAAGGATAAAGCCCAAGGAATTTTAATGCCTACTAATGCCTATGCAATATTGCATAGGAACCTGAAATGTTAGGTCCATGAATCAAGGCAAATTGGAAGTGGTCAAACAGGAGATGGCAAGAGTGAACATTGATATTCTAAGAATCAGCGAGCTAAAATGGACTGGAATATGAAATTTAACTCAGATGACCATTATATCTACTATTGTAGCAAGAATCCGTTAGAAGAAATGGAGTAGCCATCGTAGTCAACAAAAGAGTCTGAAATGCAGCACTTGGATACAATCTCAAAAATGACAGAACCATCTCTGTTCATTTCCAAGGCAAACCATTCAGTATCATGGTAATCCAAGTCTATGCCCCGACCAGTAATGCTGAAGAAGCTGAATGGTTCTATGAAGACCTACAAGATATTTAAGAACTAATACCTAAAAAAGATGTCTTTTTCATTCTAGGGGACTGGAATGCAAAAGTAGGAAGCTAAGAAACACCTGGAGTAACAGGCAAATTTGGCCTTGGAGTACAGAATGAACCAGGGCAAAGGCTAATAGAGTTTCACCAAGAGAAGGCACTGGTCACAGCAAACACCCTCTTCCAAAAACACAAGCGGACTCTACACATGGACATCACGAGATGGCCAACACTGAAATCAGATTGATTATATTCTTTGCAGCCAAAGATGGAGAAGCTCTATACAGTCAGCAAAAACAAGACCAGGAACTGATTGTGGCTCAGATCATGAACTCCCTATTGCCAAATTCAGACTTAAATTGAAGAAAGTAGGGAAAACCACCAGACCATTCAGGTATGACCTAAATCAAATCCCTTATGACTATACAGTGGAAGTGAGAAATAGATTTTAGGGACTAGATCTGATAGACAGAGTGCCTGAAGAACTATGGACGGAGGTTTGTGACATTGTACAGGAGACAGGGATCAAGATCATCCCCAAGAAAAAGAAATGCAAAAAGGCAAAATGGCTGTCTGAGGAGGGCTTACAAATAGCTGTGAAAAGAAGAGAAGTGAAAAGCAAAGGAGAAAAGGAAAGATACATCCATTTGAATGCAGAGTTCCAAAGAATAGCAAGGAGAGATAAGAAAGCCTTCCTCAGCGATCAATGCAAAGAAATAGAGGAAAACAACAGAATGGGAAAGACTAGAGATCTCCTCAAGAAAGTAAGAGATACCAAGGGAACATTTCATGCAAAGAAGGGCTCAATAAAGGACAGAAATGGTATGGACCTAACAGAAGCAGAAGATATTAAGAAGAGGTGACAAGAATACACAGAGGAACTGTACATAAAAGATCTTCATGACCCAGATAATCACGATGGTGTGATCACTCACCTAGAGCCAGGCATCCTGGAATGTGAAGTCAAGTGGGCCTTAGGGGACATCACTGTGAACAAAGCTAGTGGAGGTGATGGAATTCCAGTTGAGCTATTTCAAATCCTGAAAGATGATGCTGTGGAAGTGCTGCACTCAATATGCCAGCAAATTTGGAAAACTCAGCAGTGGCCACAGGACTGGAAAAGATCTGTTTTCATTCCAATCTCTAAGAAAGGCAATGCCAAAGATTGCTCAGACTACCGCACAGTTGCACTCATCTCACATGCTAGTAAAGTAAAACTCAAAATTCTCCAAGCCAGGATTCAGCAATACATGAACCGTGAACTTCCAGATGTTCAAGCTGGTTTTAGAAAAGGCGGAGGAACCAGAGATCAAATTGCCAACATCTGTTGGATCATTGATAAAGCAAGAGAGTTTCAGAAAAACATCTATTTCTGCTTTATTGACTATGCCAAAGCCTTTGACTGTGTGGATCACAATAAACTGTGGAAAATTCTGAAAGAGATGGGCATACCAGACCACCTGACCTGCCTCTTGAGAAATCTGCATGGAGGTCAGGAAGCAACAGTTAGAACTGGACATGGAACAACAGACTGGTTCCAAATAGGAAAAGGAGTATGTCAAGGCTATATATTGTCACCCTGCTTATTTAACTTCTATGTGGAGTATATAATGAGAAATGCTGGGGTGTAGGAAGCACAAGCTGGAATCAAGATTACCAGGAGAAATATCAATAACCTCAGATATGCAGATGACACCACTCTTATGGCAGAAAGTAAAGAGGAACTAAAAAGCCTCTTGATGTAAATGAAAGAGGAGAGTGAAAAAATTGGCTTAAAGCTCAACATTCAGAAAACTAAGATCATGGCATCTGGTCCCATCACTTCATGGCAAATAGATGGGGAAACAGTGGAAACAGTGGCTGACTTTGTTTTTCTGGGCTCCAAAATCACTGAAGATGGTTTTTGCAGCCATGAAATTAAAAGATGCTTACTCTTTGGAAGAAAAGTTATGACCAACCTAGATAGCATATTAAAAAGCAGAGACATCACTTTGCCAACAAAGGTCTGTCTAGTCAAGGCTGTGGTTTTTCCAGTAGTCATGTATGGATGTGAGTGTTGGACTATAAAGAAAGCTGAGCACAGAAGAATTGATGTTTTGGAACTGTGGTGTTGGAGAAGACTCTTGAGAGTCCCTTGGACTGCAAGAAGATCCAACCAGTCTGTCCTAAAGGAGATCAGTCTTGAGTTTTCATTGGAAGGACTGATGTTGAAGCTGAAACTCTAATACTTTGGCCACCTGATGCAAAGAGCTGACTCATTGAAAAAGCCCCTGATGCTAGGAAAGATTGAAGGCAGGAGGAGGCGGGAACAACAGAGAATGAGATGGTTGGATGGCATCACTGACTCAATGGACATGAGTTTGGGTAGACTTCGGGAGTTGGTGATGGACAGGGAGGCCTGGCGTGCTGCGGTCCATGGGGTCGCCAAGAGTCAGACATGACTCAGTGACTTAACTGAACTGAATTCATATGCATGAAAAAAATTTAGATAATGGGTTCCTGAGAACCCTCCTATGTTTACTCCTGAAGGCATTACAAAATGGACTGCTACCTGGTGGCAGGGAACCATATAGCATTATAATGCAGTTGACACAAGTATTATGTACCTATTTCATGTGTTATACATTGTATTTGCAAGACTATTGGTTGCTACATTTTACTGGGAACTATCTGGACTTTAATAATCACACCCACTTACTGAAAGATTGTGACAAGGCACTGAGGGACTGCTATGTGGACCAACCTCTCAAATGTGCGAGCCCTACTTATTAGAGATCTCCATCACCTGTTGTGAATAAACTGTCTCCCCTAAATCTTATCATGCGTTGTTTGAAACAGCCCCTTAATTTTTATGTATTGTAACCAATGGTGCAGAAACTACTTCATGATTCAGTTAGGAACTCTTTTTTTGTTTTGTTTTTGTTTTGGATGTCTAAGACATGTTGATCATTTATATTGAAAGTGTATCACCTATACTTTCCCCCCATGAGAACTCAGGTATTATGGACTCAAATGTTATTTCCTACTCTTTATGTCTCCAGTATTAGCTTTCTCTTAGAATCCTCAGGTAAGAATTTGCAAGGGCCCAGAGTTAATGAAATTTCAGAGATGAAAGGAATTGTGCCTTGTAGAATATCTGTGATTACTACTATTGCTGCCAATAAGTTAATGGATATAAGAAAGTTAGGAAAATTAAAATGGAGGAAGTCTTGTTCAGGCTACAGAAGCCTGCTTCTGACCTGCCTGGACACCTCCTAGATTCTTTGCCTGCTTGCAAGCACAGCAAATCAGTGGCACTTTAGATAAGAATGGGAAGCAACCTAGATGCCCATCAGCAGACGAATGGATAAGGAAGCTGTGGTACATATATACCATGGAATATTACTCAGCTGTTAAAAAGAATTCATTTGAATCAGTTCTAATGAGATGGATGAAACTGGAGCCCATTATACAGAGTGAAGTAAGCCAGAAAGATAAAGACCAACACAGTATACTAATGCATATATATGGAATTTACAAAGATGGTAATGATAACCCTATATGCAAGACAGAAAAAGAGACACAGATGTACAGAACAGACTTTTGGACTCCGTGGGAGAAGGCGAGGGTGGGGTGTTTTGAGAGAACAGCATCAAAACATGTATATTATCAAGAGTGAAACAGATCACCAGCCCAGGTTGGATGCATGAGACAAGAGCTCAGGGCTGATACACTGGGAAGACCCAGAGGGATGGGGTGGGGAGGGAGGTGGGAGTGGGGATCGGGATGGGGGATACATGTAAATCCATGGCTGATTCACGTCAATGTATGGCAAAAACCACTATAATATTGTAAAGTAATTAACCTCCAACTAATAAAAATAAATGGAAACACACACACACACACACACAAGAATGGAGTGGGTCTTGGAATTCTTGAGTCACTGGAGGTTTGGCTGACTTCCCCCACCTGTCCCAGGGTCTAAGAAGTCTTATGACTCACAAGGTGAGACAAGCTTCACTGCAAAAGTTAAAGAAAAACAAGAGCTGCATTTTTGCATGCAAACTGATGATGATATCAGTTTTTGGTCTGGGATTATAAGCGGGAGCCCCCAGAGCTGTAATTTGAAGTCTCATCTGTGGGATGAACACACTGTCTGGGACCCTTTCCTAATTGGGACCCCAATGAATGAGGTTCTTCTCAGTGCTGTTCAAATCTGGATGTAGGTTGTTGGCCCAATCTGGTGACATATATGCTGTTACTTCTACTGTTTCTTTTCTTTTAATGACTGTATATTGAAATTAAGCCAAGCAGTCCTCTATAAAAAATTGAAATTGTCTGTGTGTAACGAGTGGTTTCTTCTGTTAATGAATCCTTTGAACCTAAAATGAGAGTAGAACTTTCAGCAAAACGATAATCCCAGGTTTTGCGTGGAGTCGGGAGCTGCGGCGTCCCCACTCTGGAGGAGAGAAGCGTCCGTCCCGCTCTTCATCTGGTTCAGCTCTGATTTTCCTGCTCTCACCTTCACAGCGCACTCTGCATTTCTCTCCCAGCACCTTCTTCTTCTTTCTTCTTTCCCCGTTATACATTTCTACTTCCATGCATTTGCAAAGATCTGATTGTGTGTGCTGAGTGTTGTGAGAACTTGACATACTGGAAGAAAATAAAGAATCGTTTTGTCAAAAAAACACAAAACAACAGTTTTGTCTTCATTTCAGCATGCCCCAGTTTTGACAAGTATTTTGCCTTCCATGTTTTCATTCCAACTAAAGCTTCTATGGAAAGCTGAGGGGATGTTGTTGTGGGCAGAGAGTAACTGGCACGGCTTCATCCCTTGGACCACAGAGGGCCTTGCCCCAGCATTCACATGACTGAAGTGTGAAAACACTCTGGCTGGCTGCACTTATATATAAAAGTCTCTCTTACATAACATGGTTGTAATCATTAGTCCAATTCTACAAATATTTTACACATGAAAGTCCTAGTTAGGACTCAAGGCACCATTATATGCAGGAAGCTTAACCAGGACCCTAAGACAGGGGGCTTTAGGAACCCACTTTCTTTTTTTTCACTTGTGACATTTGAATTAGGTCCATCTTTCTCATCTCTTTTGAATAAGTACAGTATTTTAAATAAGTCCTTACTGTTCATGAAGCACTTTTCCTTTCTTAAGGCACAACATTTACTTATTATTATTCTCTAATTTTATTGACATATAATTGACATATTCTATTATGCAAATTTAGCCTGGGTAATGTGTTGACTTGATACACTGATATATTACAAAATGATTTCCACCACTGAAGTGAAGTGAAGTGGTAGTTGCATAGTCATGTTCGACTCTTCACAATCCCATGGACTGTAGCCTGCCAGGCTCCTCTATCTTTGGGATTCTCCAGGCAAGAATGCTGCAGTGGGTTGCCATTTCCTTTCCCAGGGTCTTCCCAACCCAGGGATTGAAGCTGGGTCTCCTGCATTGCAGGCAGATTCTTTACTGTCTGAGCCACCACCAGATCCATAGCTAATTCCTTATTCATATTATATGATTACAATTTCTTTTTTGTGGTGAGAACATTTAAGATCTTCTCTCTCATCAACTCTCATATATAAAATATACTATTATTAACTATATTCACCAGGAGATTATATCTGAGGATATTTGATCCCCAGAACTTACTCATAACCTGAAGTTTATACACGTCAATCAATATCTTCTCATTCTCCCCTCAGCCCCTGGTAACCAACTTTATACTCTTGTTTCTATAGTTTTGCTTTTGTAGATTCTGCATATAAGTGATATAATACAATATTTGCCTTTTTCTGTTTGACTTATCTCACAGAGCATAATGTCCCCAAGGTCAATCCATGTTGTCCCAAATGACAGAATTTCCTTTCTTCTCGTAGATGAATAATATTGTCTATACACATACATATCAATAAATACATACCAATCTCCTTTATCTAATTATCAACAAATGGACACCTAGGTTGTTTCCAAATCTTGGCTACTGTGAGTAGTGCTGCAATGAACATTAGGCGTGCATATCTCTCTCAATTCCTATTTGAATTTCCTTTGGATGTATAACCAGAAGTGGAATTACTGGATTGTATAGTAGTTCTATTTTTAATGTTTTGAGTAACTTCCATATTGTTTTCCACACTGGATGCACCATTTATCCACTAACAGTGTACAAGGGATCTTTTTTCCACATCCTTACCAACAATTGATATTGCTTGTCTTTTTAATGATAGTCATTCTAAAAGGTGTGAGGTGATAGCCCACTGTGGTTTTATTTTTATTTCTCTAATGATTAGTGATGTGGAACACTTTTTCATGTACCTATTAATGATTCAGGTGTCTCTTTTGGAAAAATTTTTATTCATTTTCTTTGCCTAGTTTTTCATTGGTTGTTTGCTATTGAGTTGTATGAGTTATTTATATATTTTTGGAATTAACTCCTCAACAGATATATGATTTGAAAGTACTTTCTTCCATTTCACAAGTTGCCTTCTCATTTTTGGAATGCTTCTTTTCCTGTGCAAAAGTTCTTCAGTTTGCTGTCGTCTTACTCGCTAACTTTTGATTTTATTGCTTATACTTTTGGTGTCATATACCCCAAAAGCAATCATCACCAAGATCAGTATTTAGCAGCTTTTTCACTATGTGTTCTGCTAGGAGTTTTGTGATTTCAGGTCTCATGTTTAAGTCTTTAATCCACTTTGAGTTCGTTTTTGTGATTGGTATATGATAAGGATCCAATTTTTTTTTTTTTTTCTGCATGTGACTATCTAATTCTCTTAACATTAGTTTCAGAAACTCTCCTTGCCCTATTGAATGTTTCTGTTCTTAGTAATCTCTCCGATTCTTTGTATCTGCAGTATTAGTTATAGTGTGTTCTTTTTCATTTACAATTTTATTTATCTGAATCTTTGTGCTCACTAATTTTTCTTCTGCTTAGTCAAGTCTGTTGTTGGAGCTCTCTATTGAATTTTTCAGTTCAGCCATTGTAGTCTTCATTTCCAAAATTTCTTGGTTCTTTTTTATCTTTTCTATTACCTTTACTGAAATTCTTATATTGTTCTTGTATTGCTTTCCTAATATTATTGTTTGTGTTCTCCTGTAGACTTCTAAGCACTTTGATAGTAATTATTTTTGAATTATTTGCCAGGTAATTCCTTTATTTCCATTTCTATGTGGCCTGTTACGGGAGGTTTACAGCATTCTTTTGGTGGAGTCAGTGTTTCCCTGATTCTCCCTGGTCCCTGGAGTTTTATGTAGATTTCTGCACATTTGCTGAAGCAGTCACCACGGTCAGACTTTATGAAATGATCTCAGTAAGAAAGGCTTTTACCTGCAAGTGCAGACACATTGGTGCATCCCGTGGCCCTAGGTCTAGGGTTGCAGGGTGCCAAGTGAGAAGTGTGTGGTGGCCCTGCAGCTCAGGAGGCATTATGGCCCTTAAACTCAGGCCATTGAGTCCAAGGCATTGATAACAATGTGGCCCTTGGTGAGTGTTACTGGGTGTCCATGGTAGTTGCAAAGGTTCTCAGATTTTTCAGCTGTGCCTCCAGGTCCACTGGTTAGGGACCACTGCAAACAATGTTGGGGACCAGAGCTGGTAGTATGCACACATTTGGCTCTGGAGGCCAGCTGCAACTACCTATGTAGTGACAGGGATAAGATGTGGCATTTCTGTAGTTGTTAGGGCAGGATAGGCTATTGCTGGTACACGGATAGTTCAGAGGCCCTGGCTGTTGGCATGTACTTCACTGGCTGTTGGGTCTTGCTCCAGGTACCTGGCAGTGCAGCATGGTGAGGTGCTTGGGCTGATAGCTTGAAGGTGCTCAGCTACAGGGGCTGGTTGCAGGTAATCACAGTGGTGAAGGCCAGTGACAGAAGACAAGGTTTTGACTGGGCCCACAAGCAGTTATGGCGACTATGACTGTCATATGTGCTTTCCTGGGGCTGCAGAGTCTTTCCTGAGTGAGCACGCACAGTGAAGGCTGTTGGTGGATGTCAGGCAGCAGTGTGCAGGTGCACAACTAGAGGGGCTAGACCCAAGTATGTGCACAACTGGTGGTGGGGTGCAGACACAGGGGTCTAGACTTGCATTTTATACACTTGCATTTTACAGCTGCAGAAGACTGGGCTGGCTGCTAGTGCGATTCCTGGGCTCTGGGAGGTGGAGGGAGGGATCAGGAAAGGACTTAGGTGGCTGGAGTCATTGAATTCACATACCTGTGTGAAAACCTGGTGAAATATGCAAGGAGATTGCATCAGTTATGCTGTCCATTGCTTTCTTCCTTATTGTCAAAAGGTGGTGGTTTTACGTGTAAAAGCAGATTACTGTGAACCTCAGTCACTTCCATATGTGGCTGCTGTTGGTAGCCCCTGGTTTTCTCCTTGTTTCTAGCGAACTCTATAAGTGTCAGCTTTGGCGGTCTGGGTAGGATAAAACTGAAACTGGACCTTCATGTGGTATCTGAAATGCTGGGAAAGCTGGTCACTCATCCCACTCTCTTCCTTTCCTGTTGAAGGGAATGCTTTCTAAACAGAGTTCCATTTTGGAAATGAGGAATGCCAGTTTGGAGGAATGGGATGGTTCAGGGAAAATAAAGTGGTCTTCGTTCTCTTATTTTGCATTTATTTTTAATTTTTTAAAAATTTCACTGGGTTGTTAAAGTTTCTTAAGTGGACACCAAGCTCTCCCAGAACTGTTTTTGCTCATGGATAGCTATCTAATCGTTGGTCTTTGTTGGGGGATAGAGGCTGGGGTCTCCTATGCTGCCATCTTGGTGATGTCACTCTGGCCTCAATAAATATTGATTGAATGGATAGATGCAGTTCTTACAACAACTCTTGGTGGTAGTGTTATCTCTGTCAATATTTTGCATAAGTGCACAGCCTCGAGATTGTCAGGATCTGCTATGTCCCAAGCTAAGACATGTAGCTTTCTGTTGATAGAGACCAAGGTTTTGGATGTGCCCAAAGTTATCTGTGGGGCTTCCCTGGGGGCTCAATGGTAAAGAATCCTCCTGCCAATGCAGGAGACACGGGTTCTATCTCCGGGTTGGGAAGATCCACTAGAGGAAGAAATGGCTGTCCACTCCAATATTCTTGCCTGCAGAATCCCATGGACAGAGGAACCTGGTGAGCTATAGTCCATGGGGCTGCAAAAAGTCAGATATGACTGAGCAACTGAGCACACACGCATAGTTATCTGCAAGTGACAGCTTTTGGTTTGGAGATTGTGTGTTACTTCTTTCGAATCCAGGAATGGAAGTAAAAAAGGTGGCCAGCAGGTCTCACAAGATACATAAGGATACTCGATCTTTAGGATTTTCTTACTGATTTATGTAAGCCATTCCCATTGGCATCTGGGCAGAAGGTAGGGACAGGCATCCTGATGGGCTTAGGCTACTCTATTTCCCTAAGAGTTTTATGAAGTCTTAAATTGACAGTTTATGTGAAAACTCTTTTAAAATTTTAAAACACTATACAAAAAAGCATATAGATAGACATGCTAAGTAAATTGTTAGGTTAATTGATCTTTGAGACCTGATGTATCATGTTGTAGATTAAGTACATGCTTTCAAATGTTATTTCACACTGGGCTATGCAATTCTTCAATTTCTTTGTCTTCTATAGAATTTAATACACATATTTTCTTGTTTTATAAGATTTTTATTCCAGTAGACACTTACTTCTTTACTTTTTTTGTTTTAGGACTTCCTGGTTTTATGTAGTTGTCTAATTTTGTTTCATGGTTTAAAGAAGGAGTGTATATTAGGCAATTTGTCCCTTTTATTTAACCTTTTCTAACACTATTGAGCAACTACAAGAAATAATTTTTTGATATTTCCCAGTGTTCATAGTGACACAAGTTCTATGGGGCAAGATTTTTCTATTTTAAAATAAATCTTTATCTTACTCAATTCACATGGGTTGCTGTTTGTCCCGATTGGCCAGACACAGGAAAGCTGAAAGACATTTTCACAATGGCTTGGCATTTCAAAATTCATGCAAATATTGAAAGCTAAGAATTTTCCAGACATTCTCAATGTCAGATCAGAATTTTATTTAAAATGTTTACTGCATTAGCTATTGAGATGATAACAATTAGTCCTGTAATCTATGCACACAGTTGTGTACTTCTCACATTGTAGGTGGGAAACAAAAGTCCAGCATGTAGTGACTTAAGATCATGCATGCAGGTGAGAGGAGAGCCCTGGAGCCCGACTTGACTTTCTCTTTGTCAGATCATCTACTTTTTATCCGTTTTGTTGCAGAGACTTGCCAACCTTATTTCCTATAGGACTCTGTCCTTGAGTATGTATCTATTCAAGCTGTTTTGTAAGGATGAGGTGCTGCCTGGATTTCAGTATCTTGCATTTACGGCCATGGTTAGTCAATTGGCATGTTGGTGCTAGAAACTTTCAGAGATTACTGTGGTGTGCACAAATCTGACCTGAGCATCTGAGATCTGTGTGAATGAAATGCAAGCTATATTATGTGTTTTTCAAAAATGTTTACAATTTAGGTGGATTTAACCTCTTACTCATTTTTCTTATTACTACTAAGAAAAAAGACATCACTTAGATTATTTTCACTTATAACAATTTTCAGTTATAATAAAAACATCTGATAGATATCTTTAGATATCATCATTATAAAAACATTTTTTTCTTTTATGAAATTGACTACTATGAAACTGATTTCTCAGAGTGATTTCATTCATCAGTTGCTTAAAAATCCTGCCCTTAAGTTGCACTCAATAGGACACATGATCACACATACACATACACAGCAAGCACAGAAGCTAAGTGGGAGTAGAAGTAAAGCAAGGTCTTCTTCTTTTATCCCTCATGATAGTCTGCATTTATAAATCTATGAAGTCAATTTTCCTCATGCCTTTAGAGAAATAATTGAGCACTTTTTAATGTGGGAGCTTTGATAAATTCAGTTAAAGATTTTAGAAATACTTGGCTCAGAAGGTAGTCTGCCCGCAATACTGGATACAGGAGTTCGATCCCTGGGTCGGGAAGATCACCGGATCTTCAGAGGAAACTGGCAGGCTACAGCCAATGGGGTCACAAAAAGTCGAACATGACTGAGTGCCTAACACACTACTACTTGCTCTCTGATGTAGAGACACACTTGTTCTAGTGGGCACCTGATCTATCTCTGAGCAGCAGTGACTATCTGAAATATTCCCTCATGCTGAATCCAAATCTCAGTTTTCCTGGTGTTATTTATTAAGGTAAAAGACCCTCTGTGCCTGAATAAGGTACTGTGAAAGATACTAGGTTTGTAGAGATTATTATAGTTATAGAGATAAAGAAACCTTATCTTTCTAAAGAAAATGATCTCTTTCAAGATAATCAGATTGTAGCAAGTTTGGAAATCATGAATAGATAAATGAATTATAGAGGTGAATACAGTGATAAATATAGTAAAAAGTGATAGAACTTATTAAGACACAGACTTTTCCATAGGATAATATCCATATAGTCTTTGGGTTTGGGCCAAGCGTCAAAGTTACAAATGTGGCACCTTACCCAAATTATAGATCACAGGCAAGGAGCAAATAGCCACAGAATCCAAACTTGTGACTATCTCAGCCCACAGAAGAGCACTAACCAACTGTATGATCAAGGGCAAGGTTTTTAAAGTCAGGTTTATTAAGATATATTTTATGTTGTACAGGCTTCCTTGGTGGCTCAGTGGTAAAGAATCTGCCCACAGTGTGGGAGACCTGGGTTCAATCCCTGGGTTGGGAAGATCCCCTAGAGAAAGGAATGGCAACCCACTCCAGTATTCTGGCCTGGAGAATCCCATGGACAGAGGAGCCTGGCGGGCTACAGCCCGCCATGAGTCGCAAAGAGTCCAACACAACTGAGTGACTAACATGTTGTACAATTCACTCTCTTTTTTTTTTCAAAGAAGATATTTTATAACCATTAGACCCTAATAGTATTCTAGGAAAGGCTTCAGTTTATCACTCAAACTATCGAGGCATATGGCAACCCTTTCTGAAATAAATGCTTCATCTAAAATAACAGAAAACACACATATAAGTAAATCACTTTTAAAATAATCTTGGCACACAATGTTAATGATACATAAGTTTCCCAGTGTCATATTCTTAACATATGTGGCTCAGTCCTAAGTCATAAAGAAGAAGTCAATGAAAAAACTACATACTGCACAGTTCTATGAGTTTTGATAAATGCATTCAGTCATGTGATAACCACCATTGTGATATAGAATAATTCCATCACCTCCCCCAATTTTTTGTGCTCTTTTGTAGTCAATCTTTCCTTCCACTGCTAGTCCTTAGCAACCACTGATCTTTTCTCAATCTCTATAGGTTAAAGACAGGATTCTGAATCTTTGTAAGCCTTGGTTTTCTTATTTATCAAAGGAAACATTAATAATATCACTTGTTTCCTGGAATTAAATAATAAGATTATATAAATATTACTCATTAGAAAAGACCATGGTGCTGGGAAAGACTGAAGGCAGGAGGAGAAGGGGACAACAGAGGATGAGACAGTTGGATGGCATCACTGACTCAATGGACATGGGTTTGAGCAAACTGGGGGAGACAGTGAAGGACAGAGAAGTCTGTGTGCTGCAGTCCATGGGGTTGCAAGGAGTCGGACATGACTTAGCAACTGAACAACAAAATATGAAATATCTGACTCATTAAGAGCACAAAATAAATGTTACTGATGATAATATTTGATAAATGATAAATGTTGATAAACATTTATAAATGATAAAATATTGAGCATTGAGTTGTAACCCAGAAATTGTAACAGTGTAGTAAGTAAAACTAAGTTTGAGTTAGTAAAACATAATCTCCCATGAAATACAGGAAGATTTTCTATAGTATCCTGGAAATGGTCATCATGCTACTGTTAGAGTGTTTCCATTAATGGGAAACTCAGAATTTCTTAAGAAAGTTTATCACATTAGTTAGCTAAGTCCCTCAGTCGTGTCCAACTCTTTGTGACCCTGTGGAATGTAGCCCACCAGGCTCCTCTGTCCATGGGATTCTCCAGGCAAGAATACTGGAGTGGGTTGCCATTTCCTTCTCTAGCAGATCTTCCCGACCCAGTGATTGAACCTGGGTCTCCCGCATTGCAGGCAGACGATTTAACCTCTGAGCCACCAGGGAAGCCACCTTGGTGGACAGTAATTATTGCTTAAATGGCTTTTGCCTTTTCATAACTTCTATGCATAGATCACAAGTCCAGTTTCTCTTTCACATAATGGTCTTTGAAGAGAACACCCTCACCTCTCTTTACCTCTATTCCTGAGTCCTTTCTCTACTAACAAAGACCAAAACAGATTAAGCTAGATATTATTGGTAGATGCTGGAAAGAGGTAGATTATGACTCATTGTAAATAGGAATATTCTGAGGGAGTTACTTAAAGATAAAAGAAGTGAAAACATCTCTTAAGATGATTAAATTCTAATTGAAGAATCACTTATTACAGATATTGTAAAAAGACCTTGAGTATTATATGGGTGATTGGACCATGTAATCACTAAACTTCTTGTAGCCACAGAGGTATGATTTTTTTTTTTTACACACATTTTTCTTTTCCATTTATCTAAAACATTTTATCTGTAATTTCAGAGAGAGAGCCAGCATAACAGAAATCACTCTGCTTCCATAGAGATGGCATCTACTTTTTTCTTAAAAATATATTTATTTTCCCTCATTTATTTACTCTAACTTATTTCAAATTTCATTAATAGCATTTGAATGAGAGAAAAATAATGTATATGAGAACCTATTAAAAAAACTTTAAGGTTTATACAAATTATAAGGTGCTGTGAAGCTTTAGTCATAATCCTTGCATAGCCCCACAAGGTTTTATTTGACTATTTTAAATGAAAAATTGTCTAAATTCTATTTATGCTACGGTTACAGTTTTTACAGTTAAACCATTAGTGTTAGTTAGTGCTAGTCTCTCAGTCCTGTCCAACTCTTTGTGATCTCATGGACTGTAGCCTGCCAGGCCCCTCTATCCTTGAGAATCTCCAAGCAAGAATACTGGAGTGGGTTGCCATTTCTTTCTCCAGGGAATCTTCCTTACCCAAGGATTGAACCTGGGTCTCCTGCATTGCAGGCAGATCCTTTACCATCTGAGCCACCAGGGAAACCATAACTTATGCTTAAGTGTCTTTTTATTTTTCAGCTTACTGGAGAATATTTTACATTTTTCTGTATAACTCAGCTCTGTTATTAAGAATATTAACTGGGCTACTGAGTTGTAATACAACAAAGCTTTCAGGGCCAGAGGACAGGTGTAAGGATCAATCTTTGCCTCTTCATAAAACAATCCCATAGTACTTCTGGTGTGTCTGTTTGTGTGCGTGTATGTGCAGGGTTTCTCCCTTTTACTGCATCCTCCATCCCCAATAGCTGTTATAACGCACTTACATAGAGCAACATTTATCTCTTTTCTAATTTATTATGGTTTGGAAATCAGATATATAAGCTTATTAGAACAAAGTAGCAAGCAAGGGTACATACATTCTGAGTGAGAAAATATAAAATTACTCTCATGCATGGTGCTTATATAATGTTTATTTTTTCAGCTCAGAGTACTTTATTTATTTTTCCCTCCCAGTTAGGTTGCCCTCCGAGATTCAAAAACTCCCCCCAGACCCGCCAGTGTGAGGGTTTCCTGGTGTTTGGAAACTTCCTCTATTAAGACTCCCTTCCCGGGATGGATCTCCGTCCCTAGCTCTTTTGTCTCTCTTTTTATCTTTTATATTTTGTCCTACCTCCTTTTGAAGACAATGGGCTGCTTTTCTGGGCGCCTGATGTCCTCTGTTAGCGATCAGAAGTTGTTTTGTGAAGTTTGCTCTGCGTTCAATTGTTCTTTCGATGAATTTGTAGGGGAGAAAGTGGTCTCCCCATCCTATTCCTCCGCCATCTTGGCTCCTCTCAGAGTACTTTAAAAATTAGTTTCTGCTTCTCTCTTGTAAAGAGGAAGGCTAAAGCTGCGAGATAATGGAAAATTCAGAAGTCATTGCTGTATTATAAGCTAAATTCAACCTTTCACCTTCACATTTGACTTGACGTTAGCAATGGCAGCTGAAATTACAGCGACATACGCCATCTCTGAGGGGACACAGCGGGTAGTTGTAGGGCAATATTCTTTTGGTCTCAAGAGAAGAGCCAGGCCAGACTTTGGCTCTAAGCCAGATATCTTGGCAACTTTTACTAGTTTTTGATAATTATCTTATTTAGTGAGTATTATTTCAAGGAAAAATGTTAGTGCTAGATTCAAAGAAGTCAGAAAGGAAGCAGAAGAGAGAGTCTATCTCAACAATATCCCCACTTAGAAGGGGAATAGAGAAACTGGAGGCCAGAGAAAGGCAGAAGACATAAAAAGACAGGAGGATAAAATCTCGAGGCAGGAAGAACTAGGAGGATTTTTCTTTTAGCTCATTTCTCACTGGTTTTCCCTTTATTTTGGAGGCATAATCTTCTTGGCTCTTTGTTGCTGCTGAAAGACATGGTCCTGAATCTTACAGTGACATCATTCCAGGTATAGCACCAGGAAGAAGTTCTGAGGTCACTGACGTCAATGACTAAAAACTCTAATCATAAAAAATAGGCTTCCTTGAATCTTCTGGACGCCCTCCGTCATGTGACCCAGCCAGACTTGTTCCCTCAGACTGCCAGGAACTGTGCTCCCAAGCTCTGGAGTCAATGCCTAAGTATATGTTCAGATAAGAACTTCTAAACTTCAATGTATAATCAATCATTAGGACCTCATTGAAATGCAGATTCTGACTCAGCAGGTCTGAGGTCAGCCTGAGATTTTGAATTAGCTTCTTGGTGATGCCCATGCTGATTGTCTATGTGTAACTCTTTGAACAACAATGTTTTAGATTATTTTGGCTCTGGTTGAATTTGTGGGGAATCTTCAGAGGAAAAGGAATAGATAGTTATAAAGTTAACCAAATGCTGAACTCCAGGATGTTTTTGCTAAAGGGGCATAGAGAACATCTAAAAATGGAAGCAGAAAGAGCTATCTTTCCACGAGGTCTATCCCTAGTGAGCAACAGCAGTGCTGAGACTCCAGAACACAGCCCACGACTTTTCAGGTCACCACGCTGCTTCTCATGAAAGAGAGTTTGAAAAACATTCAAGAGAGATTGTACTGGGACTGAGGAGAGAGCGGGGGCATAAAACGATTACATGTAGAATAAAACTGGGCTTCCTTGGTGGCTCAGGGGTAAAGAATCCGCTTGCCAATACAAGAGACCCATGTCAGTCCATAGGTCAGGAAGATGCCCTGGAGAAGGAAGTGGCAACACACTCCAGTGTTCTTGCCTGGAGAATCCCATGGACAGAGGACCCTGGTGGGCTACAGTCCACGGGGTTGCAAAGAGTTGGACACGACTGAACGACTTCACTTTCCTTTCCTTTTCCTTTTTAGTTGAAATGCAATCATGGAAACAATGACAGTACTATATTTGAGTTCTCTGAGGTTTGTTACATTTTTTGGAAGGAGGAGGCTTGTAAGAGAAGATCAGGGCCATGATCTGGGCTCAGTAACATGACTATAATTTCTTTTTTTATATTAATATTAATACATTTACTTATTTTTGGCTGTGCTGGGTCTTTGTTGCTTCTTGGGCTTTTCTCTAGTTGGTGAGTACGGGTTACTCTCCAGTTGTGGTGTGCGGGCTTCTCATTGTAGTGGCTTCCCTTGTTGAGGAGCTTGGGCTCTAGGGAACATGGACTTCAGGAGTTGCAGCTCCTGGGCTCTAGAGCACAGGCTCTAGAGGCGCTATAGTTGTGGCACATGGGCTTAGCTCCTCTGTGGCATATGAGATCTTCCAGAATCAGTATCAAACTCATGTCTTCTGGCTTGGCAGGTAATCTGCCTGCCACAACCTCTTTACCACTGAGCCACCATGGAAACTCTGTAATTTCTTAAAAAAAAAAAATATATATATATGTATATATATATATACATATATATACATATTTACTTATTGGTTGTGCTGGGTCTTAGTTGCTGCACATGGGGTCTTCAATCTTTGTTGCAGCATGTGGGGTCTTTTTAGCTGCAGCACATGGAATATTATGTGGGTTCTAGTTCCCTGATCAGGGATCGCACCTGGCCTGCCTGCATCAGGAGTGCAGAGTTTTAGCTATTGGACCACCAGGGAAGTCTCTGTAATTTCTGTAAAGCCAATCTGTGTTGAACATCATTTTGTCCAACTCAGTCACTTGAAGGGTCTTTATGTAGGGCTAAGCAGTACCTCCTTCTCCCAGATTACCTGTTTATTTGCTCAATTGTGGAGACTGGTAAGGTAAAATGGAAGGAGTGGGCATCTGACATCAGAGAGAACTGGACTTTGAACCCATTTTTCCCATGACTAGCCATGTAATCTTAAGATTTTCTGTGACCGTCTGAAAATTTCTGTTTATGTAAAGTTTCTGTTTCTAACATTAGGGTCATAAAGTTTCTCAGGCTTCTTGTGAAGAGGAAATGAAATAAATTCAGCAAATCTGCTAGAGTAGAAGAATATACAAATACTAAGTGTGATGTACTATAAAATTAGAAGATCAAAAGGAAAGGAGCTACTAGCCTTGGTTGGGTTTAAGTAGTTCAGACATCTGTAAGGAAGCTTGAAAAATTGTTTAATCTTTTTTTTTTGGTGGAGGGGAGGCTGACTGTGCAGCATGCCTGGATCTTTGTTCCCTGGCCAGGGACTGAGTCCATACGCCCTGCAATGGAAGCGTGGAGTCCCAACCGCTGGACCACCAGGAAAACCCCAGAGATTGTTTAATTTTTATACTTGTTTCTCTTACAACTTTCCAGTCATGAAAACGACAACTAAATTAGGAAACATTTCTAGAATCTTTAATTTAGAATCTTGAATCTTGGAATGATGAAAAGCTCATAATATTAGAATTTGGAAAAGTAGTCATTTGCTATTTATGGGATGTCTTACTTTTGGCCCCCCTGAAAGCAGAGCCAAGGGCAAAGATTTGGATACAATTAGTTTATTTTGGAAGTTGGTATGCAGAATTCCTCCAAGATTTTCCATCCAAAATCCTGGGACTAGGAATATAGTGAAATATGACCAAGATTACATTAACCCTACATGGCAAAGGGATTTTGCAGCTTTGAGTTATTAATTACTTGCGTGTGTGCTAAGTCACTTCAGTCATATCCGAATCTCTGTGACCGTATGGATTGTAGCCTGCCAGGCTCCTCTGTCCATGGGATTCTCCAGGCAAGAATACTAGAGTGGGTTGCCATGCCCTCCTCCAGGGGATCTTCCCAACCCAGGGATCAAACCCGTGCCTCTTACATCTCCTGCATTGCTAGGTGGATTCTTTACCACTAGTGTCACCTGGGAAGCCTGTTAATTTCTTGGCTTTGAGTTAATCAAAAAGGAGATGATTCAGGTAAGCCTAATCTAATAGCATGAGTCCTTTGAAGCAGAAAGTTTTCTCTGGCTGGCTACAAAAGGGAAAGTCAAAGAGATTAAAAGCACAAGAAGGAGCTGACATGCTCCCATCATAGGCTGTGAAAATGGAAGGAGACAGGCCTTGGAATAGCCTTAAGACTAGCTTCTAGGAGCCGAGAATGGCCCCCTGACTTATAGCCAGGGAACTTCACTTTCAAGGAGCTAAGCTTGGAAGCGGAGTCTTTTCCAAATCTTGCACCTAAGTGCTCAGCCTGGCTAACAGTTTGATTTCAGCCTTGTGAGATTGCAATTAGAAAATCCATGCGCCCTACCCAGAACTCTGACCTATGGAATAGGTGATACATTTATTACATGTAATAAACATGTGGTAATTTGGTAGGACATGATTTTAGGAAGTATGAGTAAGGGAGTAGAGAGGGAGGAGGGCAAGAGAGAAAGTGGAGCTGCCAGGGGTGGGGGTGGGGTGCCAATTCTGTGATCTCCTGCGAAGTGGGCAGAATAGCACTCAGAATTAGCCCTCAAAACTACAAGACAGGGCTTCCCTGGTGGCTCAGTGGTAAAGAATCTGCCTGCCAATGCAACAGACACAGGTTCGATCCCTGATTTGGGAAGATCCCGTATGTCGCGGAACTAAGCTTGTGCGCCACAACTACCGAGCCTATGCTCTAGAGTCTGGAAGACACAACTATTGAGCCAATGTGCTGCAACCACTAAAGCCCTCACATTGTAGAGCCAGTGCTCAGCAACAAGAAAAGCCACTGCGATTAGAAGCCCAAGCATTGCAATTAGAGAAAATCCCCCACAGCAATGAACACCCAGCACAGTCAGAAAAAAAAAAAAAAATCCTACAAGACAGTTCAACCTCTTTTTGGTGAAGTGAGGAAGTGAGACTATTTTTGTTTTTGGCGGTGCTGGGTCTTCATTGCAGTGTGGAAGCTCTTCATTGAAGTGCATAGCCTTCCCTAGTAGCTGGGCATCGGCTTAGTTGTCCCACAGCATTTGGGATCCTAGTTCCCCTACCGGGGATCAAATCCACAGGATTCATAAACTCTGGACCACCAGAGAAGTCCCAAGTGAGGTTCAATGGCCCTACATTTCCAGACAGTACTTTCAGCCAGAGCCCAAAGTGGAGAAGGTAAAATCCTACATCAAAATGCAGAAAGACATAAGCTTCTTTAAGTGAAAGGCTGGCTCTGTAGAGTGGGTCTTAACTTGCATAAAATCTCCCAGAAGGCTGTGACTGAAAATAAAGATAGGCCAACGTGATATGAAAGAAGGGTTTAAATAATAAAATAATATGATAAAAAAAAATCCTGGAGTGTCAGATCTGAAGTTCAGAGAAGAGAGGATTCTTGCTCAAAGGAACCGTGTCTCTGCACAGGAAGGCCAGAAAATAGAACAAGTCCCGTTACCTCCTTAGCAGCCTCTCTACATTGCTCCTAGTGCTTCCAACTCTGTAGGCAAAATGATGTTAAACCTATAAACTCATGAATTCCCAAGCTGCTTATCAAATTCCTACATATCTTGTGGGTCTCCTTCTTTTATGTTTCAAACTAGACTAGCCTTCGTGTTAATTTCACACTTAAAATACGCAGTGTTCTATACTAGCGATTATATTTTAGTGTTACAGTGCATTAAGAAAACAAAATCATGCCCAGATTCTTGTTATTTGCAAATAATTAAATACCAGGTAACTGGTAAAAGTTGATATTGAACTTATCACTGTATTTTCAACTTGGCCAACTCTCTAAAACTCATCTAGAAATGACTTAATTTTTCCCAGCTCATGGCATACTTTTTTTCCCTCTATGGCTTCTCGCCTGGGAGTGTAACTGGAAAGAAATGGACAGAGAAATAAGATTCCCAGATTTCTCACAAACTTTTGCTCCTTGTGCTAGACTAGTCATTCTAACTTACACCTATTTTTAAAGTAATAAGTCTATTACTTCTAATACTGAGCATACAAATATTTTGACCAAGAGCAAATTTAAATAGCTACTGAGTCATTATAAGGAATTATTTTTGCACACTAAAGTGAGCTTGGAAAGTTTTTCCGAGCATTTAATTTTATTTGATTTAAATTTCAGTTTCAAGAACTTAGACTTTGTCTTTTAGGTGCTCTAATTACTTTTAAAATAATCTACTCACCTGACAAAGTAGCATTCTGTTTACATTTGAGTTTCATTCTAGTAACAATACAGTGGAAGTGATAGTTCACTTCAGAAAAGATTGAACAAACACAGATTAAACTACAGTTCCTTTAAAACTACTTAAAACATGCTATTTACACAGAAGTTTCTGCAACACATTTAAAGTATTATAGTTTATTAATTTGAAGTCACCTTAAAAATGTTTTAATAATGCTGAAATTCAGGTGTATGTTACATTGCCGTGCATTGAGCAACACTTATGATTTACTTGTTTTTGCCTTTACATGCACATATGTCCAAAATGTTAAATCTTACACTGCCTGGTTGCTACCTACTTTCCTGCCAGTTTATCCTCCCACTCTCACCTCTGTGAGCCTGTTCTGATTACAGAGGTCTATCTGAGCTTCAGGCTTGGTTGCACATTAGGTGTTTATGCCATCAGTTCACTATGCCCAGAAAGCAGTTTCCATCTATCTCATTATGCTAACCACTCTGTCCTTCAGATCTCAGCCCCAGACGTCTACTTAGCTCAACAGGTAGCAGTGCAGTTATTAGATATCGCCACTCTCTTACCACGATCTGAAAATTTCCTGTTAGCTTATTTAATTATTTTGTTGTGGTTGTTTAGTCGCTAAGTTGTGTCTGACTCTTTTATAACTCCATGGACTGCAGCCAGCCAGGCTCCTCTGTCCATGGGATTTCCCAGGCAAGAATACTGGAGTGGGTTGCCATTTCCTTCTCCAGTTTAATTATTAGTTGATTAATTAATTGTCTCCCCTCATCAGGATAGAAGCTCCTGCTGAATCATGCTACCTGCCTCCTTCACTGCTGTAACCCTAGCACGCAGAACAATACCTCACACATAGTAGGTGCTTAATAAACATGTGTTGAAAGAAAGAATATCTGTCAAATTTATTTTAACTTCATAATACTGGTATTACCAAGACAAGTTTTATTTTTAAGACTTAATTTTGCAAGGCAAAAGATACAAAAAGAAGGAAATACTAATTAAGCAGACCTGGCTGGTGTGAAAAACTGTGCTGTGTTAGATGTTAATAGTAGAAACCCCAGATTGTTCTCCTATTTTCATTGTAAGAAGCATGCCTCCCAATACAGGAGACATAAGAGACTCGGGTCTGATCCCTGAGTCAGGAAGATGCCTTGGGGAGAGCATGGCAGCCCACTCCGGTATTCTTGCCTGGAGAACCCCATGGGCAGAGGAGCCTGGTGAGCTACTGTCCATGGGGTCGCAAAGAGTCGGACACTGAAGCGAGGCAGCACACACGCCACCTTCTAAAATCCCTCCTGCTGTCCCTGTGTGTGCTACGTCGCTTCAGTCGTGTCTGCCTCTTTGTGACCCTATGGACTGTAGCCTGCCAGCCTCCTCCGTCTGTGGGATTCTCCAAGCAAGAATCCTGCAGTGGGTTGTCATGCCCTCCTCCAGGGCATCTTCCCAACCCAGGGATCGAACCAGCGTCTCTTGGGTCTTCTGCATTGGCAAGCAGATTCTTCACCACTAGCGCCACCTGTTGTCCCTACTTCCATGGAAAGCAAATTCATACTATCTCCTTTTTTCATGTCTCAAGAAATCACAGAGAGCAGAGTATCTGCACACAGTAGGATTAACAAACGCTTTTTAAAATGAATAAATGTAAACATGTTAAGGGACTGATTATTAATCCCACCCAAGGAGCGATTAGGAATCCCACCCAATGACTGTGGAAGAAACTGAGTGATTCTATGGACCAGACCCACTGTCGGAAGCAGGGAGGTTTTATGTGCAGATCCCAATCAATGACAGGATGAGTGTCTGGGAAAAGTGTGAAGTTCTGTTTCTTAACATTGTGCCATGGAGCCAAGTTTCCTCAATTTCCTTTAGTGGCACAAAGAATGTCCTTATATTTTCTTTTTTTTTTTTTTAATTGTTCATCATATTCCCCCCCCCCCTTTTTTTCAATTTTGTTTATTTAATTATTTTGGCAGTTGCAGCATGGTATGTGGGATCTTAGTTCCTCTACCAGGGATCAAACCTGTGCCCCTCCACCCCACTCCCTACAGTGGAAACCTGGAGTCTTAATGACTAGACTTCCAGGGAGGTTTTCATATAATGACTTGACTCTTGAGTCACTGGATAAAGTTTTTTTTTTATTAAGTCCTTTGCTTTCCAAAACTCTTCACTGTGTGCCAATTTAAGGGAACTGTGAAAGCTGTGGGTTAAAATTACAGGTCTTAAAAATGGACAGGAAATCAAGATTTCTCCAGGTCCAAGGGCTGTGGCTTCAGGCATGTGTGTTATCAATATTATAGTGTCCTTTTTACAGATAAAGAAGCAGTCCTGAGAACCTGAGGGTAAACAGCCCTGTTTCAGCTCACTTATTTGTGAGGCGTGAAGATGGCAGTAAGCTTACTTGTCCCATGCTTCTCTGTTCTTTGTCATTCTACTCATAGCTCATTCATTTTCAGCCTCAGTCTCATCGTTTACAAGTCTCATTTTAAAGCTGAGACAAAAATGCTTCCACCACTGGGGTTCCCTGGTAGCCCAGTGGATAAGAATCTGCCTGTCAATGCAGAAGTCATGGGTTCAACCCCTGATTCAGGAAGATCCCACATGCCCCAGAACAACTCAGCCCGTGCGCCATCAATACTAAGCCTGCGTGCTGTAGCTATGAAGCCTGCACACTCTAGGGCCCACCAACCGCAGCTCATCAGCCGCTGACCACAGCTACTGAGACCCGAGAACGCTAGCATCCGCAAGTCGCAACTACCTAGGCGCGCGGCGCAACGGCTAGAGCCTGGGCTCTGCAACAAGAGAAGCCGCCACAATGAGAAGTCCGTGCACCGAAACTGGAGAGCAGCCCTCACTCTCTGCAACTAGAGAAGCCTGCCTGCAGCTTAAATAAATACGTGTGTGTGTGTCAAAAATAAATAACTTATTTAAAAAATACTTCCACCATTTAACCAATACCAGGTTATCCAATATCAGAAGGAAAAAAAAAAAAAAAAAAAAAGAAAGAAAACAGTCGCAATATTCTGTTTGTTACAGACACTGTGGTGACTTTTATTTGTAAAGCCCTGTATCATTTTCATAGTCCACCATACACGTTACCTCTCTTTATAGGGGAGATGTTGCCAAATTTTTGATAACGGAGAACACACACTTGCCTCAAAGGGGCAGTAAAAAGGAAGAAATATGTAGGACCCTGACCCTAATCTTGTCCTAATCTAAACCCACAAAGAAAGAACAAAGATCTACGTTTCGTGTTATATAGCACTAGGAGATGGAGTTAGATAAAATCAGTCTTTAATGTGACCCTTAAATCTGAGAGTTTTTCTTGGACTGGAAGGCTGAGTGCTGTGATTGGTCCTCAGTCATGTCTGACTCTCTGACCCCATGGACTGTATCCCACCAGGCTCCACTGTCGGTGGGCTAAACTAATAAACTGGTTCTGTGAAAAGTTTGCTGGTTTTCTTTGATGGCCAAGATTTATGAATAGGAGAAGAGTTGGACTTCCCTGCTGGCTCAGTGGTGAAGTATAGGAGGCTCAGGCTAGACCCCCGGTCTGGGAAGACCCCACATGCCGCAGAGCCACGAAGTCCTCACCCTGCAACCACTGAGCCTGTGCTGGAGAGCCCGGGGGCTGCAAGGACTGAGCCCGCATGCCACAGCTCCTGAAGCCTGAAGAGCCTGGACTGATGCTCCACAAGAGAAGCCTCTGCCATAGGAAGTCTGATTGCCGCAACTAGAGAAAAGCCTGAGCAGAGACAAAGATCCAGAACAGCCAAAAATAAAAAATTAAACAAAAAACTTTTTAAAAAGAGAAGAGTTTGGTGACTTCATCTCTGCTTTACAAAAGAAAAAGAAAATGTGATAATTTCAGTTTAATGTAATCACCATGGAAATATTTGTGATTGCCTAAAATTTATATTGGGCTTCTCTGGTGGCTCACTCCGTAAAGAATCTGCCTGCAGTGTGGGAGACCTGGGTTCGATCCCTGGGTTGGGAAGATCCCCTGGAGGAGGGCATGGCAACCCACTCCAGTATTTTTACCTGGAGAATCCCCTTGGACAGAGGAATTTAATGGGCTACAGTCCCTGGGGTTGCAAAAGAGTTGGACACGGCTGAACAACTAAGCAAACAATATAAACAAAAATGTTCTCAGTAAAGACCAATCAGCTTGGGCTTCTTAGTTCTCCTGAGGAAAAGCGATACAATTTAATATAATCAAATGAGTGAGGAAAAAGCAGAGGTGACAGGATTTGGAAGAAAAGTCTCACACTGAGAGAAAATAGTGCCACCTGCTGGTGATTATAAAACTTTTCATTTTCTTTAAGAAAAGAGCACTATAATTTTTTAAGTTTAAATTTTAAAATAGATTTTTAAATTTTAAATCAGGAGACATGGACCACAATTTTGAAATCCAGTATAATTCTCAGCCATGAAAAGGAACAAAACTGAGTCAGTTGTCATGATGTGGATGAACCTAGAGTCTGTCATACAGAGTAAAGTCAGTCAGAGAAAAACAAATGTCACATATTAACGAACATATATGGACTCCAGAAAAATGGTACTGATGAACCTATTTGCAGGACAGGAACAGCGATGCAGATGTAGAGAACAGATTTGTGGACACATCGGGGGAAGGAGAGGGTAGAGCAAATCGAGAGAGTGGTATTGACATATACACACTTTGCTGTTGTTGTTTTAGTCATTAAGTCGCGTCTGACTCTTTTGTGACCCCGTGGACTGTAGCCCACCAGGTTCCTCTGTCCATGGGGTTTTCCACGCAAGAATACTGGAGTGGGTTGCAATTTCCTTCTCCAGGGGATCTTCCTGACCCAGGGATTGAACCCAGGTCTCCTGCAGTGGCAGGCTCTACTGCAATGAGCCACCTGGGAAACCCAAAATATATTTACCACCATGTGTGAAATAGACAGCTAGTGGGAACCGGCTGTGTAACACAGGGAGCTTAGCCTGATGCTCTGAAACGACCTAGAGGGGTGGGATGGAGGGGGGGTATTAGGGAAGCTCTAGAGGGAGAGGATATATGTATACTTATAGCTGATTTACTTTGTAGTACAGAAGAAACTAACATAACATTGTAAAGCAATTATCCTCCAATTAAAATTTTAAAATATTTAATCCAGTGTAATTAAATAACACAACAAAAATCACAGTCTATAGCCCCACACTCTTTCTCTCCCTTCCTTTCTCTTGTTCTACAGAAATAACTAAGTACTTTCAATCTTTTTAGCTGTGTTTTCTTGTATTCATCTTTAAACATCATTTTGATAATAGTTTTAAAGTGGTGCCTCTTGATTTCTTCATTTTAGACATTATGTATTGATTCCATTTTATTATAAATCTCTATTTAGCTTTCCTTCTTCCTTACTTCCATTATACTAAATATTTACTTTGCAATTTTTGGTTACATAAACTTGGGGTTTACATTGCTGAAACTATATTACAATTTTACATTACTCTTTCCTTAGGAGTCTCCTAGTGTAAAATCACTTTATCACCTTTTTTATTCTCTTTGCTCTTTCTTGATTGTGTATTTGTTTTCATTTGTATCATTTTCTGTTGGCTTTTACTTTTTCCCATTGGTTATGCCAATTCCTGTTAGTAGTTTATTTCTAGATGTTTATACAGATTAGGTATTTTATCATTTCCACCTTTCTTGGGCATGTTCATTGGGGAATTTTCACTGCCTGCTCAAATTGGCATCTCTTGCCTTTGGGCCAACTCAGTACCATAACAAACTGGAAAATTCTTAAAGAGATGGGAATACCAGACCACCTTACCTGCCTCCTGAGAAACCTGTATGCAGGTCAAGAAGCAACAGTGAGAATCGCACATGGAGCAATGGACTGGTTCAATACTGGGAAAGGAGTACATCAAGGCTGTATATTGTCACCCTGCTTTATTTGACTTATATGCAGAGTACATCATGAGAAATGCCAGGCTGCATGGATCACAAGCTAGAATCAAGATTTCCAGGAGAAATATCAACAAATTCAGATATGTAGATGACACCATCCTTATGGCAGAAAGAGAAAGAGGAACTAAAGAGCCGCGTTATGATGATGAAAGAGGAGAGTGAAAAAGGTGGCTTAAAACTCAGCATTCAAAAAACCAAGATATTGGCATATGGTCCCATCACTTCATGGAGGAAAGACGGGGAAACAATGCAAGCAGTGACAGACTTTATTTTCTTGGGCTCCAAAATCATTGTGGACGGTAACTGCAGCCATGAAATTAAAAGACACTTGCTCCTTGGGAGAAAAACTATGACGAACCTAGACAGCATATTAAAAAGCAGAAACAT
Source organism: Cervus canadensis (assembly GCF_019320065.1). NCBI lineage: Eukaryota > Metazoa > Chordata > Mammalia > Artiodactyla > Cervidae > Cervus > Cervus canadensis. The sequence goes on along the minus strand of NC_057415.1, from coordinate 69,807 downwards.
CACTTTAGCAACAAAGATTTGTCTAGTCAAAGCTATGGGTTTTCCAGTAGTCATGTATGGATGTGTTGGACCATAAAGAACACTGAGCACAGAAGAATTGATGCTTTCGTATTGTGGTGTTGGAGAAGACTCTTGAGAGTCCCTCAGACTTCAAGGAGATCAAACCAGTCAATCCTAAAGGAAATCAACCCTGAATATTCATTGGAAGGACTGATGCTGAAGCTGAAGCTCCAATACTTTGGCCATCTAATGTGAGGAACTGACTCAATGGATGAGACCCTGATGCTGGGCAAGACTGAAGGCAGGAGGAGAAGGGGCCAACAGAGGGTGTTACCAACTCAATGGACATGAATTTGAGCAAACTCTGGGAAATGGTGGACAGAGAAGTGTGGTGTGCTGCAGTCATGGGGTCACAAAGAGTCGGGTACAACTTAGCGACTGAACAACAACAAAAGAGTGATATTTAGATTTAGAATTTGGAGTTCAAGGGATTTTTTGTAGAAAATCACTGCCAAATACAAATTTCTGTGCCTGCTGAATACTGAAGCCAAAAAATGAAAATGCTGGAATTTGGAGCAGTTTTACTGCAAAGGCTAAAGGAGGAGAACTAGTGGCTCATGTGCTAAAGACTTAATCCTCTGTATTATTTGGGGTGGGGGGAGAGTTTTTATAGGCAAAATTCAGGCAAAAGCCACAGAGTGTGTTGCTTTGGTTGGTGGTGTGCTAACGCTGTGGTGTTCAGGGCTCACCTTCTGCACCTGAAGTTGCCATCCTCCACCTGGGTTAGTTCCTTCATAAGAATTGAAAGATAAGCTATTATATATATCTCTTAAGGAGGAACCAGGTCTCTACTTTTTAGCTGCACTATTTTTTTAAAATCTTGTTTTTTTCATTTTTATTGGAGTATAGTTGCTTTGCAATGTTTTGTTAGTTTCCAGCATACAGGAAAGTAATTCACTATTGTTTCTTGACCGCTCCACATTTCTTCTACATTGCATCCCTTGCCTGTTACTAATTGTCAGAATCTGCCCTTTGGAATTCAGGGAAGGCTTTGGAGACTGATACCTTTTTCCTGCTAAAAACTCAGGGGACAGGGAAAGCCTTTTGTATCTAGCAGGGCCCTGTATGGTCCTAACTGGTTACAGAATTACAAGAAATGCAAAAGAAGTCTGTTCAATTGTGACTAAACCAGTAACCTCAATTTTAAAAAAACACATTTTTTTGTCCTTTACAAAGGAAGTCTACGTGATGGCAAGCAGGTTGACTAATGGAGAGAGAGAAAATTGTATTCCATTAAGAGAATATTTTCTCCAGACTTCTAGGATATAGCAATTTGGAGAATGGTTTCATCCATGAACTTTTCCAGTTTTGTCCTTGAACCTTCACCTAAGCCAGGTATCAGTTCAGTCTCTCAGTCGTGTCTGACTCTTTGCGACCCCATGAATCGCAGCACGCCAGGCCTCCTTGTCCATCACCAACTCCCGGAGTTTACTCAAACTCATGCCCATCGAGTCGGTGATGCCACCCAGCCATCTCATCTTCTGTTGTCCCCTTCTCCTCCTGCCTCCAATCCCTCCAAGCATCAGGGTCTTTTCCAATGAGTCAACTCTGTACATGAGGTGGTCGAAGTATTGGAGTTTCAGCTTCAACATCAGTCCTTACAATAAACATCCAGGACTTATCTCCTTCAGGAAGGACTGGTTGGATCTCCTTGCAGTCCAAGGGACTCTCAAGAGTCTTCTCCAACACCACAGTTCAAAAGCATCAGTTTTTCGGTGCTCAGCTTTCTGCACAGTCCAACTGTCACATCCATACATGACCACCGGAAAAACCATAGCCTTAGCATACTAATGCATATATATGGAATTTAGAAAGATGGTAACGATAACCCTATATGCAAAACAGAAAAAGAGACACAGAAATACAGAACAGACTATTGAACTATGTGGGAGAATGTGAGGGTGGGATATTTCAAAAGAACAGCATGTATACTATCTATGGTGAAACAGATCACCAGCCCAGGTGGGATGCATGAGACAAGTGCTCGGGCCTGGTGCACTGGGAAGACCCAGAGGAATCGGGTGGAGAGGGAGGTGGGAGGGGGGATCGGGATGGGGAATACGTGTAAATCTATGGCTGATTCATATCAATGTATGACAAAACCCACTGAAATGTTGTGAAGTAATTAGCCTCCAACTAATAAAAAATTAAAAAAAAAAAAAAAAACAAAAAATAAAATCCTTTGCACACACAAAAAAAAAAAAAAACAAAAAAAAAAAAAAAAAAAAAAAAAAAAAAAAAACAAAACCATAGCCTTGACCAGACGGACCTTTGTTTTGCAAAGTAATGTCTCTGCTTTTTAATATGCTATCTAGGTTGGTCATAACTTTCCTTCCAAGGAGTAAGTGTCTTTTAATTTCATGGCTGCAGTCACCATTTTCAGTGATTTTGGAGCCCCCAGAAATAAAGTCTGACACTGTTTCCACTGTTTCCCCATCTATTTCCCATGAGGTGATGGGACCAGATGCCATGATCTTAGTTTTCTGAATGTTGAGCTGTAAGCCAACTTTTTCACTTTCCTCTTCCACTTTCATCAAGAGGCTCTTTAGTTTCTCTTCACTTTCTGCCATAAGGGTGGTGTCATCTGCATATCTGAGGTTATTGATATTTCTCCCGGAAATCTTGATTCCAACTTGTGCTTCTTCTAGCCCAGCATTTCTCATGATGTACTCTGCATATAAGTTAAATAAGCAGGGTGACAATATACAGCCTTGACGTACTCCTTTTCCTATTTGGAACCAGTCTGTTGTCCCATGTCCAGTTCTAACTGTTGCTTCCTGACCTGCATACAGGTTTCTCAAGAAGCAAGTCAGGTGGTCTGGTATTCCCATCTCTTTCAGAATTTTCCATAGTTTATTGTGGTCCACACAGTCAAAGGCTTTGGCATAGTCAATAAAGCAGAAATAGATGTTTTTCTGAAACTACCTTGCTTTTTTGATGATCCACTGGATGTTGGCAATTTGATCTCTGGTTCCTCTGCCTTTTCTAAAACCAGCTTGAACGTCTGGAAGTTCATGGTTCACGTACTGCTGAAGCCTGGCTTGGAGAATTTTGAGCATTACTTTACTAGTGTGTGAGATGAGTGCAACTGTGTGGTAGTTTGGGCATTCTTTGGGATTGCCTTTCTTAGGGATTGGAATGAAAACTGACCTTTTCCAGTCCTCTGGCCACTGCTGAGTCTTCCAAATTTGCTGGCATATTGAATGCAGCACTTTCACAGCATCATCTTTCAGGATTTGAAATAGCTCAACTGGAATTCCATCACCTCCACTAGCTTTGCTTGTAGTGGTGCTTTTTAAGGTCCACTTGACTTCACATTCCAGGATGTCTGGCTCCAGGTCAGTGTGAATGATCATGCCATCGTGATTATCTGGGTCATGAAGATCTTTTTTGTACAGTTCTTCTGTGTATTCTTGCCACCTCTTCTTAATATCTTCTGCTTCTGTTAGGTCCGTACCATTTCCATCCTTTATTGAGCCCATTTTTGCATGAAATGTTCCCTTGGTATCTCCAATTTTCTTGAAGAGATCTCTAGTCTTTCCCCGTCTATTGTTTTCCTCTATTTCTTTGCATTGATCGCTGAGGAAGGCTTTCTTATCTCTCCTAGCTATTCTTTGGATGCCAGGAGCCATTATGGGAGATCCCATCCATGACGAGGTCATGAGGAAAAACCCTGACAGGCAAGGCCGTCCAGGATACAAGGGATCCTCCAGGTTGGCCTCGGCCTCTACCCCACCCTGTATCCTCCCCCCTTTTCTGCTGGTGTTCTTGTTTGCCCTGCTGCGGATTCTTGTGTTGCCTGCCGAGAGCTCTCCAGCTACTATTTCATTGAATAAAGACCAACTTAAAACCCTAATAATAAATCTGCTGGGCACTGGTACCCTATGAACGGGCCAGGGATGAAGGAAATGCTTCAATTCAAACCCTTTTGCTGGCATTCTGGCTTGTTTGATAAATGTGTGCTCTCATTGCAAAAAATGCTCATGATTGTTCTAAACATCCTAAGCACAGTAAGCTAACAAAAGAAACTATTAAGCATAGGTCCCTCTGTGGGGTGAGAAAAGCTCCATAGATATTATAGCCACAAATGTGTCTAATAGAAAATAGTTTAGATCGAGATTAGCTGGTGACTTCTTGCAGGTAGTTAACTTTTAGACTAAGAGCCTGTTTTGTGCCATATCTGCTGTTTTTGCAATCCTTTGCATTTCTGTTCTGTAAAAATGTAATCCTATCTAGTTCCCATGGAGATGACACCTAATAGAAAGAAAATAGATTAACCACAAAAAAGACAGGGTCGGCTACTGAAGTTGCTTAAAGTTGCACCAGGTGCAAGCCATAAATTGTCAACAGGCCTGAAAGCCAAAAGATATTATACATAGAGATTAACCATAAAAAAGGACCTAATAGGCACAGAGCCCTTTGGGGGGTGAAGAAGCCCTATTAGAGAATACAAAAAATATTGTGGGTTTTTTTTTTTTTTTGACATTTACTTTTTTTTTTTTAATGTCTTTTTTTTTTTATTAGTTGGAGGCTAATTACTTCACAACATTTCAGTGGTTTTGTCATACATTGATATGAATCAGCCATAGATTTACACGTATTCCCCATCCCGATCCCCCCTCCCACCTCCCTCTCCACCCGATTCCTCTGGGTCTTCCCAGTGCACCAGGCCCGAGCACTTGTCTCATGCATCCCACCTGGGCTGGTGATCTGTTTCACCATAGATAGTATACATGCTGTTCTTTTGAAACATCCCACCCTCACCTTCTCCCACAGAGTTCAAAAGTCTGTTCTGTATTTCTGTGTCTCTTTTTCTGTTTTGCATATAGGGTTATCGTTACCATCTTTCTAAATTCCATATATATGTGTTAGTATGCTGTAATGTTCTTTACCTTTCTGGCTTACTTCACTCTGTATAATGGGCTCCAGTTTCATCCATCTCATTAGAACTGGTTCAAATGAATTATTTTTAACGGCTGAGTAATATTCCATGGTGTATATGTACCACAGCTTCCTTATCCATTCATCTGCTGATGGGCATCTAGGTTGCTTCCATGTCCTGGCTATTATAAACAGTGCTGCGATGAACATTGGGGTGCACGTGTCTCTTTCAGATCTGGTTTCCTCAGTGTGTATGCCCAGAAGTGGGATTGCTGGGTCATACGGCAGTTCTATTTCCAGTTTTTTTTTTTTTTTTTTAAAGAAATCTACACACTGTTCTCCATAGTGGCTGTACTAGTTTGCATTCCCACCAACAGTGTAAGAGGGTTCCCTTTTCTCCACACCCTCTCCAGCATTTATTGCTTGTAGACTTTTGGATAGCAGCCATCCTGACTGGCGTGTAATGGTACCTCATTGTGGTTTTGATTTGCATTTCTCTAATAATGAGTGATGTTGAGCATCTTTTCATGTGTTTGTTAGCCATCTGTATGTCTTCTTTGGAGAAATGTCTGTTTAGTTCTTTGGCCCATTTTTTGATTGGGTCATTTATTTTTCTGGAATTGAGCTTCAGGAGTTGCTTGTATATTTTTGAGATTAATCCTTTGTCTGTTTCTTCATTTGCTATTATTTTCTCCCAATCTGAGGGCTGTCTTTTCACCTTACTTATAGTTTCCTTTGTAGTGCAAAAGCTTTTAAGTTTCATTAGGTCCCATTTGTTTATTTTTGCTTTTATTTCCAATATTCTGGGAGGTGGGTCATAGAGGATCTTGCTGTGATTTATGTCGGAGAGTGTTTTGCCTATGTTCTCCTCTAGGAGTTTTATAGTTTCTGGTCTTACATTTAGATCTTTAATCCATTTTGAGTTTATTTTTGTGTATGGTGTTAGAAAGTGTTCTAGTTTCATTCTTTTACAAGTGGTTGACCAGTTTTCCCAGCACCACTTGTTAAAGAGGTTGTCTTTTTTCCATTGTATATCCTTGCCTCCTTTGTCAAAGATAAGGTGTCCATAGGTTCGTGGATTTATCTCTGGGCTTTCTATTCTGTTCCATTGATCTATATTTCTGTCTTTGTGCCAGTACCATACTGTCTTGATGACTGTGGCTTTGTAGTAGAGTCTGAAGTCAGGCAGGTTGATTCCTCCAGTTCCATTCTTCTTTCTCAAGATTACTTTGGCTATTCGAGGTTTTTTGTATTTCCATACAAATTGTGAAATTCTTTGGTCTGGTTCTGTGAAAAATACCGTTGGTAGCTTGATAGGGATTGCATTGAATCTATAGATTGCTTTGGGTAGAATAGCCATTTTGACAATATTGATTCTTCCAATCCATGAACACGGTATGTTTCTCCATCTGTTTGAGTCCTGTTTGATTTCTTTCATCAGTGTTTTATAGTTTTCTATGTATAGGTCTTTTGTTTCTTTAGGTGGATATACTCCTAAGTATTTTATTCTTTTTGTTGCAATGGTGAATGGTATTGTTTCCTTAATTTCTCTGTTTTTTCATTGTTAGTATATAGGAATGCAAGGGATTTTTGTGTGTTAATTTTATATCCTGCAACTTTACTATATTCATTGATTAGCTCTAGTAATTTTCTGGAAGAGTCTTTAGGGTTTTCTATGTAGAGGATCATGTCATCTGCAAACAGTGAGAGTTTCACTTCTTCTTTACCTATCTGGATTCCTTTTACTTCTTTTTCTGCTCTGATTGCTGTGGCCAAAACTTGCAACACTATGTTGAATAGTAGTGGTGAGAGTGGGCACCCTTGTCTTGTTCCTGATTTCAGGGGAAATGCTTTCAATTTTTCACCATTGAGGGTGATGCTTGCTGTGGGTTTGTCATATATAGCTTTTATTATATTGAGGTATGTTCCTTCTATTCCTGCTTTCTGGAGAGTTTTAATCATGACCAAGTGGGCTTTATCCCAGGAATGCAAGGATTCTTTAATATCTGCAAATCAATCAATGTAATACACCACATTAACAAATTGAAAGATAAAAACCATATGATTATCTCAATATATGCAGAGAAAGCCTTTGGCAAAATTCAACACTCATTTATGATTAAAAAATATTGTTTTAAAAGTGGTTATTGGATCAACGCTTGATTGATGTTAATGTGCTGAGGTTGTGCAGTGGAAACTATTGTTAATATAGTTGGAGATCTAGAAAAATAAAAGTTTAGCCCTAGTGTAAAAACAATAAGATAATTGCTAATTTTAACCAGGAGTGCTAAACAGGGGCTGCCTCACCAGAGCCACAGAGTCTTTGTGTGCTAAACTTTTTAGATAAATTTAGCTGAGAATTTCTGCAAGAAGACTGACTTTTATGTTATTAGGATTGTATTTCTATTATGTTGCAACCTGCTGTACCATGAGACTGCCACTTTTCTGTTTTCTGCCAAGCTCAAGGCCAGAAGATAATGTACAAAAAATCTATGGGAAAAGACTCTCATAAACAAAAATATACAGAGCACACCTGGTTTTGTGAAGGACAAGCTGATGTAATGTTAAACTAAGTCTGTATGCTTATCTGCCCCTTAGAAATGTACCAACTTAGGGTATAAAGGCGATGGTGAAAAATAAAGCAACTGCTAGACTCTGCTGCACACTCCGGTCTCATCTCTTTCTTTCTCTCCTTTTTTCTTTCTCTCTCTCTCACTCATTCTCCGATGCCGTTCATCCTGAGGGTTCCCTTGGATCCTGCTGGGGCTGGACCCCGGCATTTGACTCTGCATTCAAATGGGTATATCTTTCCTTTTCTCCTTTGCTTTTCACTTCTTTTCTTTTCACAGCTATTTGTAAGGCCTCTGCAGACATTTTGCTTTTTTGCATTTCTTTTTCTTGGGGATAGTCTTGATTCCTGTCTCCTGTACAATGTCATGAACCTCCATCCATAGGGATCCCTAGTCCCTAAAACTCAATAATATTGAAATTAAGCCAATTAATAACCCTACAATGACCTGTAAGCAGGCAGGTGAAAGGAAGATTTGCCTGTCTTTTACTTTAAATTAAAAACTAGAAATGATTAGTGAAGAAGGCACCTTAAGAGCCAAAATCAGCTGAAAGCTAGGCCCCTTACAACAAACAGCTAAGATGGGAATTCCAAGGAAAAGTTCTTGAAGGAAAATAAAAGTGCTAACTACGGTGAACACATGAATGATAAGAAAGTGAAACAGCTTGATTGTTGATATCAAGAATGTTTTAGATCTTTCTAAAATCTATTCACCGGTCTGGTACTGTGAAATAGAATCTGCCTGCCAATGCTGGGGACACAAATTCGATCCCTGGTCCAGGAAGACTCCACATGCCTTGGGGCAGCTAAGCCCATGAGCCACAACTACTGAGCTTGAGCTTTAGAACCCATGAGCCACAGGTACCGAACCCATGTGTTGCAGTTACTGAAGCCTGTGCTCCACAATAAGAGAAACCACCACAGTGAAAACCCTGTGTATTCCAAAGAAGAGTAGCCCCCACTCTCCACAACTAGGGAAAGCCCATGCACAACAGTGAAGACCTAGCACAACCAAAAAAATCAAAAGAATATTTTAATGTCCTGGATAAAAGGGCATGTCAGCCACAACATTCCCTTTACCTAAATCCTAATCCAGGGCATGGTTTGTGTCTGTTAGTTGCTTAGTTGTGTCTAACTCTTTGCTATGTCATGGACTATAGCCCATTAGGCTCCTCTGTCCATGGAATTCCCCAGGCAGGAATATTGGAGTGGGTTGCCAACCCCTTCTCCGGGGGATCTTCCTCACCCCTAACTTTCTTCTGTCCTGTAAAGGCTTGAGAGAGGCTAGGGAGCTGCAGATAAGTATGAATCTAGTATAGTTTGGTTTTGACAATTAGGGAAAAAAGCCATCTCTATTGAGATGAATGTTCAAGGGGGATCAGCAAGTGCTGATGGAAAAGATGCAACAGGTTATCCAGAAGATCCAGCTAAGATGATGGTGGCCACAGTACACGACAGAGTTTCAGTGTAGATGAACTACTCTTCCATTGGAGGAAGATGCCATCTAGGACTTACATAGGTAGAAGCAATCAATGCCAAGCTTCAAAGCACAGACTGACTCTTGTTAGGGGCTGTTGCGGCTGGTGTGTCCAGGTTGAAGCCAGTGTTCACTTACCATTCAGGAAATTCTAGGGCCCTTACAAATTACACTGAATTTCTTTTGCCTGTGCTCTGTAAGTGGAACAACAAACCCTGGATGACAGTACGTATACTGACAACAGAGTATTTTAAGCCTATTGTTAGATCAAATGCTCAGAAAAAAAGATTTCTTTCAAAACATGCTCACTGATTATGCATGTAGTCACTCAAGAACGCTCATGGAGATGTACTATGAGATTAGTGTTTTTATGCTTGCTAGCACAGCATCTGTTCTGCAGCCCATGCATCAAGAACCTATTTTGACTTTCCCAGAATTATTATTCAAGAAATAACATTTTATTATGTTTTTTTTTCATTTACTTTTATTAGTTGGTGAAGTAAGCCAGAAAGATAAAGACCATTACAGTATACGAACACATATATATGGGATTTAGAAAGATGGTAATGATAACCCTATATGCAAAACAGAAAAAGAGACACAGATGTACAGAACAGACTTTTGGACTCTATTATAAGTTTTGATAGTGATTGCTCTGTTGATCTGGGCAAAGTCAATTCAGAGCTTTCTGGACAGGATTGACTATTCTAGATGCCATTAAGAACATTTGTGATTCATGGGAAAAGAACAAAATATCAATCTGAATAGGAGTTTGGAGGAAGTTGATTCTAACCCTATGGATTATTTTGATGGTTTCAAATCTTCAGTGAAGGAAGTACCAGCAGATGTGGTAGAAGAAACAGATTTAGAATTACAAGTAAAATCTGAAGATGTGATTGAATTGCTTCAATCTTATGGTAAAAATTTTATGGACAACTGTCAGGAAGCATTTAACAAGAGGCTTCCTGTGTGCTGTTTTGGATCTGTCGGGAACCCTCTGGCCCTTATTGATTCCTGAATATTCAGCAATTAAGAGGAGAGCCTTTCCCGGGGCTGAGGAATCCAGGTATTTCTCATTACAGTGATAAGTACCCTCTTCCTTTTTATGAGCCAAATGGTAAAAGGTGATTGTTTGCAACTCTCTCTGATAGGGATCATCTTAGGTTTTGTAAGTCTGGAATTTTAATCTTTGTCTTTTCTGAGAATAACCACCTTGTAAGACAGTATATATGCCCACGCCATGTTGATTAAAACACCTTTGCTCCATCAGAGCTTTGGTCCCCGTGTCTTTCTTTCTTTCTTCTCTCTCTCTCTCTATTTCTGGCTAATTCCTTGGTGCATGGAGGCCTGCTGAGCTCACTTTCTTGCCCGGGCTTCTAAGACCCTCTCGAGAAGACGCACTGTGCCTTTACCCACTCGAGAGGGCACCTGGTGCCTATGTGCAGCAGCGCGAGCCCCAAGAACAGGGCTCTATTGGCTTTCCGCGTAAACCAGGGGATGTCAGCCTCTTTCTCTCTCTTACTCTCAGAACCACCAGGTTCCGGTCCATTAAAGGACCAACAGACAACAAACTGCTTCTTGAAAGAGCAAAGAAAGTGGTTTCTTGAGATGAAATCTGCTCTAGTAAAACCACACTCCATAAATTTAAGGGCTTATTTTTGGCCTCTCAGTTCTCCATTGATCTTTATTTTTATTCTTAATATGTCTATTTTTGCACCAGTACTGTAGTACTGGGAGAGTATAGCATAGTATGATACTGGAATTTATAATAAGAAACGTGTTTGGTCTTCCTCCCTGTTCCTGGCACAGAGTTAAAAAACCCTGGCAATTTCCTAGGTGATTAGAGAAATTAAGATGTATTTTCTTATTCATAACAAGTTCCTTTCAACCATACCTGAGTTCATGTTAATGAGGTGACTTTTGAAAAAACCTTGAGGATGTAGGCTGCTTGCCCAGAATGCCAATCAAGTGACTAGAAGGTAGGGACTGTCAGGCCCACCCCTGACTTCCTGGGAGCTGGGGGCAGGGCTGGATAATTAACTAGTAACAATAATAAACTAATAACAATTACTCCTACATGTTGAAGTCTCCATAAAAATTTCTGAGCTGTGGGGTTCAGAGAGCTTTGTTGTTGCTGAATACTTGGAGGTGTTGGGAAGGTGAGGCTCCTGGACTGGGCCTGAAAGCTCTGCCCTATGCAGCTTTTTCATCTGAATGTCATTAAGTTGTATGCTTTGTAATAAATCTGGCAATCTTTTAACAGTAAGTAAATGGGTTCGCTGAGTTCTATAAGCCATTCTATCAAATTAAACCTGAGGGTGAGGATATGGGAACCTCCCATTTATAGCTAGTTGGTCCAACCACAGGTAGCAACCCAAACTTGTAATTGACATCTAAAGTGTGAGGAGAGGCAGTCTTGTGGGACTCAACTCCTAGCCTGTGGGATCTGATACAAACTCCAAGTAGATTCTGTCAGAACTGAATTGAATGTAGGATACCTTTCTGGTATTGTACAGTTACTTGGTAGTGGAGAAAATCTCTTAGGTCTAAAGTGACTAGCAGTGAAATAGGATTGAGAATACAGAAGTATTCTGTGAGTAGAATTTGTAAAAATTGTTTACTTTCCAATATGTGTTTTATAATTTCTTACTTTTATAATTTATATATACTCTTTTGTGTGTTACTTTGGACAATATTTCACACATAGTTCAATCTTATTAAATGTATTGAAACTTGTGTTAGGGCCTACAGTATGATCCTGGGGAATGTTCTGTATGTGACCAAAAAGAAGGTTTTTTCTAGATGTGAATTAGTTCTGTTGGGCTGATCTTATTGCTCAAGGCTTCAGTATCCTTTTACTATCTTACCTACTTGTTATATTAAATATTGAGAAAGGAGTGAGAGTATTCAAGTTTAATTTATTTGTCTGTTATCTCCTTTCCTTTTTAATAGGGTTTGCTTCTTGCATTTTGAAGATTTGTGTTCAAATGGTAAACCATTTAGGATTGTTATATCCTCTTGGTGATTTTTCTGTTTTAGCATTTTGCAGTATTTATTTTTATTTTTGGTAATATTTCTTTTTGTGTGTCGTACTGTATAGTCAGTCAGACTTTCATTTGATATATAGATTTTTCTATCCTTTTATTTCTAACCTATCTTTGTCTTTATATTTGCAGTCAGTTTCTAAGGGACAGCATATTAAAGTCTTGCTTTTTATTCCCTCTGACAATTTTTGTGTTTTAGCAAAATGTTTCTATCATTTATATTTAATGTTATCTTTGTGGTCAAATTTGAATCATCTTTCATATACCTTCAATTTTTTTCTGTTTTTATTTTCATTTTCCTTTTCCCTGCCTTCTCTGTGTCTCTTTACTTTTTAAAATTATATCTTTGGCCTTACCTCATGGCAGGATCTTAATTTCTCAACCAGGGATTGAACCCACACGCCCTGCAGTGGAAGCAGAGTCTCAACCAGTGAACCAGCAGAGAATGTCCTGTGCTTATTTTTTAGTGAATCTCTTTTACTCACTTTTGGCTTCTATGAAATATATTGTGTTGGGCAAAAGGTTCATTTTGTTTACCTGTAAGATAACTGGTAAACAGTTGGTAATTGGTAATTGGTAAAGGGTAAACAAAATGTTTTTTTGTAAGCCCTACAACTAGTAGGGCTTAGTTGTCTTTAACTTTATTTGAAACAATTTCACTAGATTGTATTGTGGCAGCTTTCATATCTGTGTGCATTTAAAAGAAAAACTTATCAAAACTGGTGACTTTTTGTGTAGCCAGTTTATATTGAAGATGAAAGGAAAAAGGCAACATTTTTTGCACATTGTGCTTTATTATTTCAAGAAAGGTTAAAATGTGGGACTTCTCTGGTGGTCCAGTGACTAAGACTCCACATTACCAATGCAAAGGGGCCAGGTTTGATCCCTGGTGGGAAAATGGATCCCTCACACCACAATCAAGACTCAGTGTGGCCAAATTAATTAATTTTTTTAAAAGAAAGGTAAAGAAAGGGTGTGGAGAAAAGGGAACCCTCTTACACTGTTGGTGGGAATGCAAACTAGTACAGCCACTATGGAGAACAGTGTGGAGATTTCTTAAAACCTGGAAATAGAACTGCCACATGACCCAGCAATACCACTTCTGGGCATACACACTGAGGAAACCAGATCTGAAAGAGACACGTGCACCCCAATGTTCATCGCAGCACTGTTTATAATAGCCAGGACATGGAAGCAACCTAGATGCCCATCAGCAGACGAATGGATAAGGAAGCTGTGGTACATATACACCATGGAATATTACTCAGCCATTAAAAAGAATTCATTTGAATCAGTTCTAATGAGATGGATGAAACTGGAGCCCATTATACAGAGTGAAGTAAGCCAGAAAGATAAAAAACATTACAGCATACTAACACATATATATGGAATTTAGAAAGATGGTAATGATAACCCTATATGCAAAAGAGAAAAAGAGACACAGAAGTACAGAACAGAATTTTGGACTCTGTGGGAGAAGGCGAGGGTGGGGTGTTTCGAGAGAACAGCATCGAAACATGTGTATTATCTAGGGTGAAACAGATCACCAGCCCAGGTGGGATGCATGAGACAAGTGCTCGGGCCTGGTGCACTGGGAAGACCCAGAAGGATCGGGTAGAGAGGGAGGTGGGAGGGGGGATCGGGATGGGGAATACATGTAAATCCATGGCTGATTCATGTCAATGTATGACAAAACCCACTACAATATTTACTACAATATGTAATTAGCCTCCAACAAATAAAAATAAATGGGAAAAAAAAAAAAAAGAAAGGTAAAAATGCAACTGAAATGGAAAAGAAAGATTTGTGCAATGTATGGAGAAGGTGTTGTGACTGATTGAACATGTCAAAAGTGGTTGGCAAAGTTTCTTGCTGGAGGTTTCTCATCGCATGATGCTCCACAGTTGGGTAGACCAGTTGAAGTTGATAGCAATTAAATTGAGACATTGAGAACAATAGTTATACCATGTGAGAGACTGGCAACGTACCCAAAATATCCAGGTCAAGGATTGAAAATCATTTGCACCAGCTTGGTTATATTAATCACTGGATGTTTGGGTTCTACCTTTAAGTTAAAAAAAAAAAAATCCTTCTTAACTATTTCCACATGTGATTCTCTACTTAAATGTAACAAAAAAATGTTTCATTTTTAAAACAAATCATAATAGGCAATGAAAAGTTTAACAGAAGAGATCTTGGGGCAGGTGAACTACCAGCAACCACAGCAAAGTCTGGTCTTCATCTAAAGAAGGTGACTTCATGCAAACGGTGGGATTCGAAGGGAGTCCGCTACTGTGAGCTCCTTCTGGAAAACCAAATGACTAATTCTAACAAGTACTGCTCCCAACTGAAAACAGCACCCAATGAAAAGTATCCAGAATTATTCAACAAAAAATGCATCATCTTCCATCAGGATACTGCAAGAGCTCATGTTTATTTGATGACCAGGCAAAAACTGTTACAGCTTGGCTGGGAAGTTCTGAGTCATCTATCATATTCACCAGACATTGCATCTTTGGATTTTCATTTATTTTGGTCTTAACAAAATTCTCTTAATGGAAAAAATTTCAATCCCCTGGAAGACTGTAAAAGGCACCTGTAACAGTTCTTTGGTCAAAAAGATAAAAAGTTTTTGGAAGATGAAATTATGGAGTTATCTGAAGAATGGCAAAAGTAGTGGAACAAAACAATGAATACATTGTTCAGTAAAGCTGTTGGTGAAAATGAAAACTATGTCTTTTAGTTTTACTTAAAACTGAAAGAACTTATTGGCCAACCCAGTGCTTATTATTTTCTAGTGGTTGCTGAATATACATCTGTAAAGTGTCATTATTCTATCTTCAAATAATACTTGCTACTTCAACTATTTGTCACAATATTAAAACAGAATGTTTTCATTTTCTGCCTACATCTTTTCTATTATTGTCATTTACTTTACTTTTAAATATCCTGTAATCTCCATGCACATTGCTGTCTTCCTAAAAAATGTTATTTTCACTTTAATATAAGTTTTAAAATGAGAATGATATTTTATTTACATTTCATTTACAGTTCTCTTTATTTCTTTATGTAGATGCAGATTTACACTTGGGATAATTTTTTTTTTTTATCTAAATGGCTTATTTTAGCTTTTTAAAAAATTAGGTCAACTGACAGTGGGTTTTATTTATTTGTTTTAAAAGGTCATTTTATTTTTTGATAACTAGTAGTGCTCTGATTTTTGAGTTCGCTCAAGATTCCACATAACTAGTTTGAGGAGGAGGAAAGAGGGGCCTCACTTGATTTGGGGCTGTTAAAACTTAATGTTTAACTTTTGGGTCCTTTACTTGGCTGAGAAAGCTGGTAAGGTGAATGATGTACTGAATTTATAAGATAAGCGTGAACAGTTTGAAAACCTTATGTTTGAGGATATTGATATATATATTTTTTTCATTTATTTTTATTAGTTGGAGGCTAATAACTTTACAATATTGTAGTGGTTTTTGCCATACATTGACATGAATCAGCCATGGATTTACATGTATTCCCCATCCTGATCCCCCCTCCCACCTCCCTCTCCACCCGATTCCTCTGGGTCTTCTGAGTGCACCAGGCCCAAGCACTTGTCTCATGCATCCAGCCTGGGCTGGTGATCTGCTTCACCCTAGATAATATACATGTTTCGATGCTGTTCTCTCTAAACATCCCACCCTTGCCTTCTCCCACAGAGTCCAAAATTCTGTCTCTTTTTCTGTTTTGCATATAGGGTTATATATTTTTAAAGCTTCCATTTAGATTAAATCAAAGTGAAACAGAAATATCTGCTATTCCAATATTAAGGACTTTTGAAATCTCCTTGGAATTGGTTAGAAGTGCAAACTCTCATATATCAGCCCAGAACAACAACTTAGTAGAGTGCTCAGTTGGCCGGGTGCTCATTGAAATTTATGAGGGATTCCTGGAGATTCTGAATAGGACAGGTTTATTAGGACTATATAGCACTTTGACCTAAAAGGCCAGTGACAGTTCAAGGACAATGACACTAAGATTTTAGCTTTTTTCACCACTCACAAGTAAATGATGGAGTTTTCAAATAATTAAATGGCTGTACACAACAAATGAACAGAATAGGAACACATTAGAACCTGGATGCCTTATTAAAGAGATCCGTGTCAGTTTTTATTTCTACTGTAAATGTGGGTAATCTGTATCATAAAATCGTTGGCAGTTTTTTAGTGTTTTTCCCCCCAAGTAATATATTTTCTTGCCTTCACTTCCAGTTTGTGATGTTTTTTATGACTTTGTTTTCTCACCACATTCCTATTTTTTCTATTTTCTTTAATATATGGAATGTATTAATAATAGCAGTTTTAACATCCTTGGAGGCTAATTTAATCTCAGGTTACATTTCTTCTGTCCCATTGATTGACTTGTTTTCTTGTCGTGAATCATGCTTTCCTTCTTTTCATACTTGATCTTTTTTTGATAGTGTGCTGTATATTATGAATTTTACACTGTTGGCTGCTAGCTTCTCTTGTATTTGTTTAAATACTTTGGGGCATTTTTTTGGGGGGGAAGTAAATGACTTGGGAATAATTTTAATCCTTTCAGTTCTGACTTGTAATTTAATTAAATTAATTCAGTCCTTGCTTGTTATTTCATGTCTAGAGCAACCTTTAGGATTGATTTGGTTTGGTAGTAAGACAATAACAGTCTTTTGTGAACATAGTGCCTGATACTTCATGTATTAGAAGATCTTTCCACTCTTTCCAAACATCCTTTCTGTGTATATGCTTTGGGGATCTTTCCACCTACTGCATTTGGGTTCTTATCCTCCACTGTTGGAAGTTTTTTTTTTTTTTTTTTATGTGTACAAATCTTACTTAAAAGGACCTTTCTGTTTATATTTCCTGCCTCTCTCTCCCTCTCTCTTGCTGTCCATCTTTGCTAAGATATTTTTCACCCTAGAAATTCTAATTGTTTTGGTTTCCCTGAATTCCCAGCTTTGCCTTCTCCAGTTACTGAGATCAGAGGGCTGTGATTTGGAGTCTTCTTTCTGTATCATAATCTAGAAATTCTGTTTCTTCCCTTCTTTCAGAGACCTTTGTCTTCCAGTGCCATTGTCTAGTATGTAATGCCTAAAGATCATTGTTTCATTGATTGTTTTTTATTTTTATGATTTCCCATTGTTTGACATGTGACATTATTCTTCTTACACCGTCATGGTCATTACTGGAAGTTGTTATCCAGAGCCTTATTTAAACCTCTGTGCATGTAGGCTCAGTGTTATGTATCCTTATGATTCAGGAGTGTAAGGAGATCAATTTTATTTTAGATTCAGAAAAAAATTATATTTTAGTTTTCTCTCCAAAAGAAAGTTCAAATGAGCATTATCACCATGCTATTCCCTATAACTGCTCGTTCCTTCACATGCATATGCATTAACGTCAATGCACCTGATCCAAATCCTAAATTATTTCCCATTTACAGGGTATTGTTTAGCAAAACCAGACATAATCGTCAAGTTGGAGCAAGATCCATTGTTGTTAGAAGAAGAGTTTCTAAGCAAGAGCCATGCAGGTGAGTTAAGAGAGCCCTGCAGGTCTCCAGGGGATGTTAGATCCAAAGTGGTCAGTTAGAGGTGGACATTGTGAGATAGTTTATCTAATTTATCTAATTTTTGGTCAGTTAGAGGTGGACATTGTGAGATAGTTTATCTAATTTATCTAATTTTTGGCTGTTCTGGGTCTTCGTTGCTGCATGTGGGCTTTTCTCTAGCTGCAGTCAGTGGAGGCTATTCTCCTGTTGAGAGGTGCACAGGCTTCTCATTGTGGTGGCTTCTTTTTTTGCACAGCATGGGCTTCAGGAGTTGCAGTTCACAGGCTCTAGGGTGCAGAGTCAGTAGTTGTGGTCCAAGGGGCTTAGTTGCCCCCTCCCCAGAATGTGGACTC
This sequence comes from Cervus canadensis, assembly GCF_019320065.1. Taxonomy (NCBI): domain Eukaryota; kingdom Metazoa; phylum Chordata; class Mammalia; order Artiodactyla; family Cervidae; genus Cervus; species Cervus canadensis. Next base: position 51,846 of record NC_057415.1, on the reverse strand, counting down.
TTCTCAGACCAGGGTTTGAACCCATGTCCCCTGCACTAGTAGGTGGACTCTCAACCATGGACCACCAGGGAAGTCCTAAATACTCCCCTTTTTGAGGGTTATGAAAAGAATAGACCAAATATGGTGTAGTAAGGGAGGTGTAAGAAAGGGGATGAAATATAAACACATTGATGTTGTCATTTTGCAGATAAGATAGAAGATAGAAATCTGAATACATAGGTGGTAACTTGAAATATAAGTGATATAAACATTTCCATTCAAACATAAAATTTACTGATCTTTCATGAGTAATTTTCTTCACTTTTTGCATTGCTACCTTAGATAGAAGTCAAGTCAGTAAATCATGTGTTTGCTGCTATTGTTTCTCTATCTCTACCCTAGTAAGGTTTTATATTGATTACAGCACCTTTATGATATGCTTTAATAATGAGGTGATCAAATTTCAAAAAATACTCAGATTTTGTTTGGTATTATACTAAACATTGAATTTAACTTTGAAAAAATGGAATTTAACCTTGACTAAAGTTGGTGAGTCCTGAATTATTTTAAATGTTTATTTGTAATTTTTTATATCTAATCTTCCAAATTAATCTGAGGTATGTTCCTGATACAGTCTAATCCATTTTCTTTTACTATTTGACATTAGCCTGTGTTCATATTGGTTGACTAGCTGTTACTTCTGTAATGCTGTTTGCGTGTAAAATGTTACAGAAGCTTTTCATTAATAGGCCTGTTTTCTTCACTTTTAAAAATAAGTGTGCTTTTTTAGAAAATTGTTTTTAGAAACATTTTAGTCAGGTTGTACTTTGGTTTAAATAGTGACCTTAAAAATTATAATCTTAGGACTTCCCTGGCCATCCAGTGGCTAAAACTCTGTGCTTCCACTGCAGCGGGCTTGGGCGTGACCCCTTGTCAGGAACAAAGATTCCCCCACGCTTCATGGTGCAATCACACACACAAACTATAATCTCTTGTAATTGCTTAGTCATCTATTTATTTTGACAGTGTCTAGTAATCACCTGAGGTGTAACCAGTTATGCAGTTAAAATACTTACTTTCTCTTCTGTCCCATATTTTAATATCCAACTTTAGCTTCTGTTATAATCTCTGTTAATTTTTGGCTTTTGAATATCAAATATGACTGTTGATTTGTCAGCTTTAAAGTATGTATTGTGGTTCCTACCTTTTCAAGATGAGAAAAACATCAGCATTACATCTTACTGCTTTTTTTTACATCTCCCTCCTCCACATACTGGATTATTTTTTCCTGAACATTCATATTCCTAAGGCCTCTAAAAGAGAGTTGTGAAACTACAGAAATGAGAGCAAATAATCAAGTGATGTGACCTGTAATAATGCAGAAACTTGTGCTTAAGAAAGACCTGATGTTTTCCTGATCCAGTCATACTCTGTTTCTTGATGAGAATGATGGTTCTGTGGGTGATCACTGTGTGATATTTGTTATCATGGAGAGAATAGTTGTATGTATATTTATGTCAAATTTCATATTTTTATAAACATAAGGAGACAAATCAAGCAGTGGAAGATGATATTTGTTACAAATATACATCAAAAAGGATTTGTTTCTGTAATAAAAAATTCAGATTTCAAGATAGGTATCTTCTTGGTACAGCCTTCCATGACTCTGCTATTCAAAATGCCACTCCTGTCTCAAACTGTCTGTTTCTTCCTTTCTTCTGTTTTATTTTCCTCCCAACCATCACCCTGTATACTGTTGTCAGATATTTTGTTTTCTATCTCTTTCCAGTGGAATTTAAGGTCTTTAAGAGCAGATATTTAAAATATTGTATTCACTGATTCACCATCAGAGATAGCACCCTGGGACTTAAATGTATGTTAAATAATAAGCTACTAAAATTGTGAGCAGGAAAGCAAGCATCTTACTAAAAAAAAAGAGTCAAAGGCCATAAACAGGCATTTCTCATAGAAGGGAATAAATGGCATTTATGAAGAAAAAAAAGTGCTTAATCTTGGCATTGTGGGAAGTACACATTCAGATTAGATTATACTGTAGTGTGATATTATACTTAATAAATTCGCAAACATGGAGAAGTCTTATGATGACAAGACTATGAAGTTATCATTCAGGGAAACATCTACTAAGCAGGCAGCAGTATTAATTGGTATAAATACTTGAGAAAACAGATTTGCATTTTCTTTAAAGTTTAACATGCCTGCTACTTATGACTCAGCAATTTTGCTCCCAATTTTTTGTAGAGTTTCCTACACATTTTAACTGGGAGGCAAAAATAAGATTTTCTTCATAGAACATTTGTAAAAGGCACAAACCTGCAAAGAACCTTGATACTTATTTATAAGTAAACTAAAAATTAAATCATGATATAGTAGTAAAATGGAACATTATACACTATAGGGCAACCATGGTCTAAGAATCTAAAATGAAAATTGTGCATATGAAATCAAGCAGAAAATGTTTATAGGTGAGAAAATAACACATAAATAATGGTCAGAGACAATTAACTGAATAATGTCTTATTATTTGGATAAGAATATTAAAACATACACAAATTAAGATATACTTAAAACTTATCTGTGTGCAAGTTCTTTGGTGTATTGTACTGAAAATAACATTTCTTATTATATTCTTGCCTCCTCTAGGATGTGTTATATAACTAATATTGCATAGTTACATTGGGTTGACAGTAGAGCCAGGTAGGTGAGAGGTATTTCACGTTTATTGATGCATCAGTCAAATTTTTTTGACTTCTGATCTTTGTCTATATTGGCATTGAACCAGAACCAGCATAACCAAGAGTGGTCTTGGTAGCTCTGAAGCATACTGCATTTTCAAGGACTACTAACTTATTTTATATCACAGACGGGTAGGAAAATAATCACAGAATGAGAGCTCTGTTTCAGGTTTAGGAACACAAAGCTGCATGAACTGTTTTATAGGCTCCAAAATGGTATCGGTTGAAAGACAAACCATTATTTTAGGGATAGCTAAACAACTGTGAACATGACATCAATTTTAAGATGCATCCTGGTTGAATGATGGAAATTTGCCTAAAATGTGTGTACCTCAATCTTTGACAAGTTTAGAGAATAGCATTGCCTCAGAAAATATCTAGATTAATCATTAGTCCTTAAGTTGAGATGTAGGGTAACTTAGGGAAAGGGAGTTGGTAGAAGATAATTGTTGAAATTGAAAAATATTACTGTTGTTAAGGATGGGAGACAAATAGCCTGGCCAGACTAGATTGGAAAATATTGTGGAATTGTTGAATGGTAGCTAGAATATCTAATATGCCTGAAGTTGGTGGGGGGAAAATTTTTTTTTTTCCAAAATGATACCACTTAACTTTTTAAAAATCTGTGGTATTTAGAGCTGTGTGTTCAATGCCATTTTAGGTTTTAGCATCCAGCATCCACGGCATTTTGGATCTTAGTTCCCCAACCAGGCATCAAACCCGGGTTCCCTGCATTGCGAGGTGGATTCTTTACCACTGGGCCACAAGGTAAGTCCCACACTTTTACTTTTGATATGTGTTTTTACATTCAAAGGGGTTTTGTACAGGTAGCATATTGTCTGTTTTGTTTTGTTTTTTTTTCCCTAATCCACTCTGAACATCAGAAAAGCCACACTGGGGAGAAATGCTGTGGGTGTACAGAATATGGGAAAGCTTTAAGCACATGGCATACCTCAGAATATACCAGAGACATCACACAGTGATGAAATGCTGTGAATGTAGTGAGTGTGAGAAATCTGTAGGAAGTCATACATCATTCTGCATCAGAGAATTCACCCAGGGGAGAAAGTTGTTTTTTTCATTGGTATGATTAGATAATTCACATATATCTGCCATGTTTTAAAATATTATCTATTAACTGTACTTTTTCTTTCTTTTTCTTCTGTAATTTTAACTGTGAATTTTAATTTAAACCATGCATTTTCTTTCTTCTTGGCATATAAGCTATAATTGTTGAAACTGTTTAGTGGTTGCCCCAGAGTACAGTGTATACTTAAGGTAATTCAAGTAGCTTTCAAATGCTCTATATGCTAGAGGCTTGAACAGTATATATCTAGATAGTTTTGTTTATATATGACTTGGTATTCTCTGGCTTCCTGGATCTGTGGTTGGAGACTGTCACTAATTTTGAAAAACTGAGCCATTGTTTTGTGAAATATTTCAGTTGACTTAAAAAAATTATTTATTTTTGGTTGCACTGGGTCTTCATTGCTGCACACAGGTTTTCTCTAATTCTGGTGAGCAGGGCCTACTCTTCATTGCAGAGTGTGAACTCATTGCAATGGCTTCTCTTGTTGTGGAACACAGATTCTAGGCACATGGTCTTCAGTAGCTGCAGCATGCAAACTCAGTAGTTGTGGCTCATGGGCTCTTGAGTACAGGCTTAGTAGTGGTACATGGACTTAGTTGCTCCATGGCATGTGGAATCTTCCTGCACCAGGTATCAAACCCGTGTCTCCTACATTGTCAGGCAGATTCCTGTCCACTGTAGCACCAAGGAAATCCTGGGGTTTTTTTGTTATTGTTGTTTGTTTGTTGTTGTTACTGTTTTTGTCCACACCACACAGCTTGTGGAATCTTATTTCCCCAGGCCACAACAGTGAAAGCGCCGAGTTCTAATACTGGACTACCAGGGAAACTCCCCTCATTTTTTTTTTTTTCCTTCTTCTGGAATCCTAATTAGTTGTACATTTCTTCCTTTATAATTGTTCTCACATTCTTTGATGTTCTGTCCTTCTTTCCCCCCTGCCCCTTACATTTCAGTTTCCCGGGTTTTCATCTTCAAGTTCCTTTATTATTCCTCTGCTGTGTCCAGGCTACTTGAGAATCCATCAAATGTATTTTCATTTCTGTTTTTAATTACTGACTTTTCCTTTAAGTTCTTTGCTAGAGTTTTAATCTATATTCTTCTAACGTCCATTTGTCTTTGCATGTTGTCCATTTTTATAATAGAGCTTTTAGCATATTAATTGTATTTTAAAATTTCAGCCTGATAATTCCAAAATCTGTCATATCTAAGTCTAGTTCTCTTGCTTGTTTTGTCTTATCATATTTTTTTCTTGAATACATTGTAACTTTTTGTTGAAAATCAGACTTGATTTATTGGATAACAGAAAGTAAGATCACCAGCTCAATGGACGTGAGTGTGAGTAAGCTCTGGGAGTTGGTGACAGACAGGGAAGCCTTGTGTCCTGCAGTCCATTGGGTCACAAAGAGTTGGACATGACTGAGCGACAACTAAACTGAGAAATTAAGATAAATGGGACTTCAGTGGGAGGGTTTATGTTTATCTTGGTCATGTTTATGCTAGTATGTTCACTGAATGTTGCAGTATTTGCTGTACCTATAGGTGTCTAAACCAATTTTTATGTACTTTCCTCATATTTACGTTGCTTTGATTTTGAAGTTCTTGGATACAAAATGTAATTTCCTCTCTAAATTTTGGAATTTTTCAATAATTATTTCTTCAAATATTTTATTATTTTTCTCTATGTCTTAATCACACACATTCAATCACTAGTATTTGTTCACAAATCACTGATTAGTGTTCACTTGTTTCTCAATCTGTTTCTCTCTCTGATATTTAGATCATTTCTATGGATCAAGAATGTGTCCCCATAATAAAAAGCAGTTGCTTGTTTGTGCATAACTAAAAACAGTTGTGTGATATATTTTTTCATTTTTACAGTTGATTTTGGCTGAATTAGTACCAGTTGGGTACTAAGTACTCTGTCACTGGTGGCACAGAAGTCAAAAGACATTGCATTTTTAAAAAAAATGATTGTGACTGCTTTCCAGAAAATAAATTAAAGATGTTAAGGTTAGTGGCAAATGGACCAATTGGAGGTGGCTAGAATAAACCCAGGAGAGAATCTGTGATGCTCACAGTCTTGGTGTCTATTCCCAGGTTAATCCAACTGATAGGCCTTAACTCTGTATCTTCTTGGGCCGATGCTTGTCATCTCCCCACTGCCTACCCCCTGTACCCTCTTCCGCCCCAGCCCCAAGGAATAAGGAGGTGTTGGGTCCTGGAGAGCGAAGCAACTGAATCTGTTAAAACTTCCTATCTTATCTTCCATGTAAATCTGATAATAGTAACATTTGTAAAACACTTGTGATGGCATATTTTCACTTACTTTATATAGATTAACATCTTCATAATAGCGCTATGAAGGTGACAATATATTATACAAATTTTTCAGATGCACTTACAATGGTACAGAGATTGTGTTCCACCCAGTGTCCCACAGATCTGGGACTTGACCACATGCACTCTGGTACAAAGTCCATGCTCTCAAATGTGTCATGCACAAAACCTGGAAAAGTCAAGAATACACTATGTGGGACTCCATCATATTAATTATATAGGCATATTATATGTGGATTATAAAATTATGATTTGCACAGTCAGTTCTAGGTAGGTACTTCACTGACACATAACAGGAGTATGATAAATAGGTATATTTTTCATCTTATGAAACTAGACCTAGAATAACAGTTTAGAGCTAAATCAAGCTGGATAAAGGAAATAAAAAATAGGGCAGATCTCAATTAACCTGAGTAGAGAAAGACCATAGAAGAAATCAACAAAACTAAAAGCTGGTTCTTTGAAGAGATCAAGACAATCAATAAACCTTCAGCCAGGCAAAGTAAGAAAAAAAGAAGACGCAAATTACTAGTACTGGAAATTACTGGAAATCAGAGAGGGGCCATCATGACTACATCCATGGAGATTAAAAGGACAATGAAGGAATATTATGAACAACTATATGCCCCCAACTTGGATACCTTAGGTGAAATACACTGGTTTCATGAAATGTAAGTTCATAAAAGACACAGTCTGCCAAAACTAACACAGGGATGTGATTAGGCCCATATTTTATAAAGAAATTGAATAAAAATCAATAATCTTGCAGGATTTCTCAGGCAGTTCAGTGGTTAAGCTCCATGCTTGCAATGCACAGGGGTGTGGTTTTGACTCTTGGTCTGGAAATTCAGATTCCACATGTGTGGCCAAAAAGAAAAACCTTGCAGATAAGAGTGGGAAACCTTTTTGGTGACAGATCCATTCAAAGACATCCATTTCAAATAAACATATTGCCAGCTGTGTAACACAGATATTAGCAAGATAATTAGATGAGGAACCAATCCATCTCAGCCCATGAAGTTTCCTTTTGAAAGGTCTGAGTAACCTAGATGACTATCCTTTTGCACCCTTTCTGTACCCTAATTCCTTCTCTTTAAATTTGCCAGGAAACAGTGAACTCACAAAATTATAAACATACATCTACACCCCCAACTCCCAAACCCTAATAAAGGCGGAGCTCCAGGTCCATGCTCCCTGCCTATTTAATCTGTCTCACTGTGTGGTCCTCGGGTGTGCCCTGTACCCTTCAGGACCTCTTGTTCTTCAGAACTCCCTGATGGTTTCTTGCTGAGGTCATCCTATGATCGTAATAATCACAAGCATTGGTTCAGTCAAAACATTGGCTCTGATAGGGGATATGTCTATAGTTACTCACCACCGATAATGCATGCTAGGTGACTGCTTCATGATCAATGCCATATGGCCTAATAAAATGATTAGACCACTAGTTATAAAGGCTTTCATTAACTAGTCATATAATTAACTGTCTTTCACACCTCAGGCCAAGGAGAACTAAGGAAGGTAGATTGAATCATAAGGCTATTATCACTGCCCAAGGGGGAGCTTCTGGTCAAAGGCACTAGGAAAGGATATTCCTATAGGTAAAATGGAGGTAAACTTAGCCCTGCAACTGCTGAGTCAGTAGATGGTGCCAGGACTACTGTGTCCTAACCTGGATGAGTGAAATGCCCTTGAACCAGAAACTAACGGTACCAAGAAAGGGGAAATTCAACCATGACTTGCTTTCTCTAAGTGACAGCCTCACTCCCTACTGCTCATCATCCCCCCAACCTGATGGGATGCTGTGGGTGCTGTGTTGTGATTTCTTTTGTGTCTTGATTCCTCTTGTGTGAAATCATAGGACTTAAGCTATATTAAGTAATTTTAAATGGAGTCACAGTGGCTAATATGAACTTCCATATTGGTTGTTTTGAAATGTCTGATATGTGACTGTAGATGTCTTGGTGTGATAAATTAAGTTACTTTAGGCACAAAAACAGGCATATGGATCAATGGAACAGAAGAGAGAGCCTAAAAATAAGTTCATATACATACGGTCAATAATCTACAATGGAGGAAAGACAATCTCTTTAGCAAATCATGCCTGTAAAAGCTGACCAGATGCCTACAAACAAATGAAGTTAGAACACACATCCTTACATCATACACAAAATTAAACTCAAAATGGCTTAAAGATTTAACTGTAAGACAAAATACCAGAAAACTCCTAGAAAAGAATATAAAGCATCCTCTCATATAAATTGTGACCGGGTTTTTCTAGGTCAGTCTACCAAAGCAGTTCAAAGAAAAGCAAAAATAAACCAATGGAACCTAATCAAACTTATAACCTTTTTCACAGCAAAGAAAACCATAAAACAAAAAGACAACCTATTGACTGTGAGGAAATATTTGCAAACTGCAACCAATGAGGATTTACTTTTCAAAATATACAAACAGCTCATACAACTCAGTAATAAAAACAGCCCATTAGAAAAGTGAACAGAAGATCTTAATAGCCTCCAAAGAAGACATACAGATGGCCATTGTCACATGGAAATATGCTCATCACCCCTAATTATCAGAGAAATGCAAATCAAAAGTAAAATGAGGTACCATCTCACACCAGTCAGAATGGCCATCTTTTAAAAACCAGGTAAATAACAAATGCTGGAGGGAGTGTGGAGAAAATGCAACCCTCCTACATTGTTAGTGAAATTAGTATAGCTACTGTGGAAACCAGTATGGAGGTTCCTCAAAAAAACTGAAAAATAAACTTACATATGATCCAGCAATCCCTTTCCTGGGCATATATTCAGTCAGTTCAGTTCAGTCGCTCAGTCGTATCCAACTTTTTGTGACCCTATGAATGGCAGCACGCCAGGCCTCCCTGTCCATCACCAACTCCCAGGATATATTGGAACAAAGCTAATTTGAAAAAGGACATACACCCAGGTGTTCATAGCAGCACTACCTACAATAGCTATGACATGAAGATAACCTAAATCTCTATCAACAGATGCACAGATAAAGATTTCACACACACACACACACATACACACACACACACAGAGTACCATAAAAACCAATGAAATAATGCCATTTGCAGCAACATAGAGGGACCTATAGATTATACTCAGTGAAGTAAATCAGAAAGAGAAAGACAAATACCACATGATATCACTTATATATGGAATCTAAGATAAGACACAAACGAACATATCTACGAAAAAGAAACCAAACTCACAGATATAGAGAAAAGATGTGTGGTTGCAAGGAGGGAAGGATGTATTGAGAGTTTGGGATTAGCAGATACAAAATATTTTGTTTAGGATGGATAAACAACAAGGTCCTACTGTATAGCACAGGGAACTATATTCATTGTCTTGTAATAAACCATAATGGAAAAGAATATATGCATGTGTGTGTGTGTGTGTGTGTGTGTGTGTGAATCACTTTACTATACACCAGAAACTAACACAACATTGTAAATCAACTGTGCTTGAATTTTTAAAAAAAGTTTAGATAGGGAATTTGTTTGACCACATCCAAGGAAAGGCTTCACTGGAAAAAAAGGAGCAACTAATAAGAGACGTCACCCCCTGGGCTCTATACCCTACCGGCAGATTCCTTCAAATCAGACCACTGGACTGAGTAACTTGAAGGCACTTTACTGGATGACCCCCTTTCTCTATACTGAGAGTTCTTCCAGGCTAATGCTTCCTGAAGATCTATGTGAGCAGGAGTCGATTTTCCAATCAGCTTATCTCAAGACCAATGCTGGACCAGAGATTGCTGCTGTTGCTGAGACATTTCTTTCTTTAACTTCTCTTTGGTGTGGTTCATTCTTCCCTTTGAATGCTCACTGCTATAACTAACCTGTGTTGTGTGCTAATTGTGTGCAATAAATTTGGTGAATTCACTGTGTGGGGAAGATCCCTGGGAGTAGGAAATGGCAACCTGCTCCAGTATTCTTGCCTGGAAAATTCCATGGACAGAGGAGACTGGCAGGCTCCAGTCCATGGGGAGCAAAGCACTGGACACAACTGCCCAACTCAGCACCGCACAGAGCACAGCGCAAACTTGCTGTGAATTGTCTAGTTTCATACATCTCTAACCTGTTCTTCTTACCTGACCTCACTGCTGCTGCTGCCGCCGCTAAGTCGCTTCAGTCGTGTCCAACTCCATGCGACCTCATAGACAGCAGCCCACCAGGCTCCACCGTCCCTGAGATTCTCCAGACAAGAACACTGGAGTGGGTTGCCATTTCCTTCTCCAGTGCATGAAAGTGAGAAGTGAAAGGGAAGTTGCTCAGTCCTGTCCAACTCTTAGCGACCCCATGGACTGCGGCCTACCAGGCTCCTCCGTCCACGGGATTTTCCAGGCAAGAGTACTGGAGTGGGGTGCCATTGCTTCCTCTGGACCTTACTGCTGGGTCCTGTGAAAAAGCAGTGGGTCCAACCCCTAACACAGTATTGCAAAATAAATTAATGGACAACTGTCAGTGTCAGTGCCTTCTGAAACTCCCGAGGAGATTCAGTAACTCCTCCATGAATGTAAAACTCCTATAGAAATTTCCTGGCTTGGTACCATGGCATACGAGCATGCCACGTCTTCGTGCCTCACCAGAGGCATCGTGGCCCTTTCCAAAGACCCTGTGTGTAAGACACTAATGCAGGCAAACTCTTAATTCTCCCGTGGTTGCTCGGGACACCCAGGAAAGGGAAGTAGTTATTTACTAAGAGGGCTCACAGGAAGTTCTGCTTAAAATTTCCAGTAACAACACATGAGGTTGAGGTAATAGGAGAAAACTCATAAGATCAAACAGAAATCTGAAACTGAAACCTTCCTTAAAATTTTTGTGCAACAGGGAGGAGAAAAGGGAGCTGATTGACTATTACGGGCTTTTGGAATTTGAGTTGTGTGTGTGTGTGTGTGTGTGTGTGCTCAGTCATGTCTGACTCTTTGAAACCCCATGGACTGTAGCCCCCAGGCTCCTTCTGTCTATGGGATATCCCAAGCAAGAATATTGGAGTGAGTTGCCATTTCCTTCTCCAGGGGAGCTTCAAATCCACGTCTCTGTCTCTTGCATTGGCAGGTGGATTCTTTACCACTAGTGCCACCTGGGGAGCCAGATTGTTACTATCAGCTAATAAAATGCACCATCTGCCTTACAAATAGCTGAGAAAAGAAAAGAAGTGAAAGGGAAAGATATACCCTGAAATCAGATTGATTATATTCTTTGCAGCCAAAGATGGAGAAGCTCTATACAGTCAGCAAAAACAAGACCGGGAACTGATTGTGGCTCAGATCATGAACTCCTTATTGCCAAATTCAGACTTATATTGAAGAAAGTAGGGAAAACCACTAGACTATTTAGGTATGACCTAAATCAAACCCCCTATGATTATACTGATTATACAGTGGAAGTGAGAGATAGATTTAAAGGAATAGATCTGATAGAGTGCCTGCTGAACTATGGACAGAGGGTCATGACATTGTACAGGAGACAGGGATCAAGACCATCCCCAAGAAAAAGAAATGCAAAAAAGCAATATGGTTGTCTGAGGAGGTCTTACAGATAGCTGAGAAAAGAAGAGAAGTGGAAAGCAAAGGAGAAAAGAAAAGATATACCCATTTGAATGCAGAGTTCCAAAGAATAGCAAGGAGAGATAAGAAAGCCTTCCTCAGTAACCAGTGCAAAGAAATAGAGGAAAACAATAGAATGGGAAAGACTAGAGATCTCTTCAAGAAAATTAGAGATACCAAGGGAACATTTCATGCAAAGATGGGCTCAATAAAGGACAGAAATGGTATGGACCTAACAGAAGCAGAAGATATTAAGAAGAGGTGGCAAGAATACACAGAAGAACTATACAAAAAAGGTCTTCATGACCCAGATAATCATGATGGTGTGATCACTTACCTAGAGCCAGACATCCTGGAATGTGAAGTCGAGTGGGCCTTAGGGGACATCACTGTGAACAAAGATAGTGGAGGTGATGAAATTCCAGTTGAGCTATTTCAAGTCCTAAAAGATGATGCTGTGAAAGTGCTGCCCTCAATATGCCAGCAAATTTGGAAAACTCAGCAGTGGCCCCAGGACTGGAAAAGGTCAGTTTTCATTCTAATCCAAAGAAAGGCAATGCCAAAGAATGCTCAAACTACCGCACAATTGCACTCATCTCACATGCTAGTAAAGTAATGCTCAAAATTCTCCAAGCCAGGCTTCAGCAGTATGTGAACCATGAACTTCCAGATGTTCAAGCTGGTTTTAGAAAAGGCAGAGGATCTAGAGATCAAGTTGCCAGCATCCGTTGAATCATCAAAAAAGCAAGAGAGTTCCAGAAAAACATCTATTTTTGCTTTATTGACTGGTCAAAGGCCAAAGCCTTTGACTGTGTGGATCACAACAGACTCTGGAAACTTCTTAAAGAGATGGCAATACCAGACCACCTTACCTGCCTCCTGAGAGATCTGTATGCACGTCAAGAAGCAACAGTTAGAACCAGACATGGAACAACAGACTGGTTCCAAATTGGGAAAGGAGTACATCAAGGATATATATTGTCACCTTGCTTATTTAATTTACATGCAGAGTACATCATGTGAAATGCTGGGCTGGATGAAGCAAAAGCTGGAATCAAGATTGCTGGGAGAAGTATCAATAACCTCAGATATGCAGATGACACCACCCTCATGGCAGAAAGTGAAGAGAAACTAAAGAGCCTCTTAATGAAAGAGGAGAGTGAAAAAGCTGGCTTAAAACTCAAAATTCAAAAAATGAAGATCATGACATCCAGTCCCATCACTTGATGGCAAATATATGGGGAAACAATGGAAACAGTGACAGACTTTATTTTTCTGGACTCCAAAATCACTGCAGATGGCGACTGCAGCCATGAAATTAAAAGTCGCTTGCTCCTTGGAAGAAAAGCTATGACAAACCTAGACAGCATATTAAAAGGAAGAGGTATCCCTTTACCAACAAAGGTCTGTCTAGTCAAAACTATGGGTTTTCTAGTAGTCATGTATGGATGGATCATATGAGAGTTGGATCATAAAGAAAGTTTGGTGCCAAAGAAATGATACTTTTGAACTACGGTGTTGGAGAAGACTTGAGAGTCCCTTGGACTGCAAGGAGTTCAAACCAGTCGATCCTAAAGAAAATCAGTCCTGAGTATTCATTGAGAGGACTGATGCTGAAGCTCCAATACTTTGACTACCTGATGCTGAGAAAGATTGAAGGCGGGAGGAGAAGGGTACAACAGAGGATGAGATGGTTGGATGGCATCACCAACTTGATGGACAGGAGTTTGAGCAAGCTCCAGGAGATGGTGAAGCCTGGCGTGCTGCAGTCCATGGGGTCACAAAGAGTTGGACAAGACTGAACAACTGAACTGACTGACTGATTGACTGGAACTGTCATGGCGCCTCTGGGTATGTTATTTTGCTTGCTGATTGAGGATCAAGGTCTAGTCCAAGTTAACTTGTTTGCCATCTTGAACCCATTTGATTTTAATTGGTTTATGTTGTGTCCTTGGGTTATGTCTTTCTTTCAAAAATTGTGCCTTGCTCATTTTCTCTCCTGTTACACAAGGAGATGGGGTTGACGATGATTGAATGGCATCACCAACTCTAGGGACATGAGTTTGAGCAAACTCCAGGAAATGGTGAAGGACAGGGAAACCTGGTGTGCTGCAGTCTATGGGGTCGCAAAGAGTCGACACCACTAAGCAACTGAACAACTCTGCATATAAGTTAAATAAACAGGGTGACGGTATGTACCCTTGTAGATAAAAAGTAATCATCATGTACCAACACCATGATACTTCTGATCTCAGCTAAATGGGGACAGAAATACCTCTCCCACTTGGCAAAATGGAGCTGAAATGAAAATAAGGGAAGATGTTCCCCAAACTCCTCTTTCCCTAGTGAATATTCACGCTTTCATTTGTATGCCCTTCATAACTGGCTTTCCAAAGAGACCCCTAGGCGCAGCTCTTCACCTGTCTGCCTGCTATCCCTGCTGTGCTGTGTTAGTTGCTCAGTCATGTCCAACTCTGCAATACCATGGATTGTATCCTCTGTCCGTGGAATTCTCCAGGCAAGGATACTGGAATGGGTTGCCATTCCCTTCTCCAGGGGAGCTTCCCAGCCCAGGGACTGCAAGAAACCGAATCTCGTGCATTGCAGGCAGATTCTTTACTATCTGAGCTACCAGGCCTGCTCTCCCACTCAGAGCATTTTTGTTGTTGTTTAGTTGCTAAACCATGTTCGACACTTTGTGACCCATGGACTGTAGCCCGCTAGAGTTCTCTGTCTGAATTTCCAGGCAAGAATGCTGGAGTGTGTTGCCATTTTCTTCTCTAGGGGGTTTTCCCCTCACGGAGATCCAACCCATGTCTCCTGCATATCCAGGTGGATTCTTTACTTCTGTCAACTATGAATTGGTACTTGCCAGGAGCATTTGCCAGTGACTGAACAACAACAAGCATGTTTGCCATCTGCCTCTGTGGAGATTGAACCCTGTGGGGCTGCAGCTGCTGATCTTCAACACCCCCCACCCCCACCCAGGGGAATTCAGGATAGAGAATGAGGCACTTTGTGCTCCAGGAAAACTGCTGGAACAGGTCTTTAGATAGTTAGATATTTTCAGGAACTGATTTCATGATCCCAATCCTTGCATCTCTTCCTATCTAGAAAAGCAGTAAGTCCCTTCATGGTGATATCAGCTCCTTGTGACTAGCAGAAAACCTTTTGTAAAGTAAGCACTTGATTGCATTGAACTCCCCCTTCACTAAAATCATATGTATTGACCTTCCCCTTCTGCCTCTTTGGAGCAATCTCTCAGAGCTATCTGGGGTGCTGTCTCCTGGGCTGCAGTCCTCATTTTTGGCCCTAGTAAAACTTAACTTGCAACTCTCAAGTTGTGCATCTATTTTAGCTGACATCACTGAGCTGCCATTGAAGCCCTCTTGAGAGTGTATCCTTCCTTAAATAAACTCACTTTCTTAACCTGTCTGCTTTGTCTCCAAATTCTTTCATGATGGAAAAAAGAACCTTAAATTCACTGGCAACACCATGAGGAGGGCGATCTATTTTGCATAAAACAAACATAGTTGGGCTGTCAGTGCATTATATTGTCATATTTAGATATAGCATTAGAAGTTCAAACATTTTTACCTAGAAAACCATTGCAGAAAACGAGTTCATGTACCTGATGCACAGAGAGGCCAGTCCAAGCAAAACATCAGTCTTTGGAGCAGGTAAAGATTTGTTGCAAAGGTTAAGCAACGATAATGGTGGCTTATTCTCAAAAGACCTGAACTTAGAGATGAGTTTGGGGGAAGAGTTTTCATTGGCATAATTGGGGTGAAGGCTGCAGGGTATGTGACTTTGGTTGGTGATGAGGTGACTGGGTGATGTTCAGGAATCTTGAGCTCAATCTGAAGTTAGCATCCTGCTTCAAAGTGGGAGCCTCATTTCCCACAGAAAATCTCAAAAGCTATGTTATGCATATCCCTTGAGGGGGAACCAGGTCCCCTTTTTATAGCTGCACTATGGATTTCCCAGGTGGCTCAGATGGTAAAGTGTCTGCCTGCAATGCAGAAGACCTGAGTTCGATCTCTGGGTCAGGAAGATCCCCTGAAGAAGGAAATGGCAACCCACTCCAGTACTCTTGCCTGGAAAATTCCATGGATGGTAGGCTACAGTCCATGGGGTTGCAAAGAGTCGGACACGACTAAACAACTTCACTTTAGTTTCTTTCTTTATTGTTTCTTGAGTGCTTCTCCTTTGTTTCTGCCTGTTCTCTCTTCCCTGATTTAGTAACAATTTGCATATGTCTTTTGGAATTCAGCAAAAATCTAGGATCTAATACCTTTCCCCACAAACAGAATATGCTATTTGTCATTCACAAAGGATGTCTCCAAGATAACAAGTAGGTTAATTAATGCAGAGATAGAAACATTCTATCCCATTAGGAGAATAGTCCCTTCAAAATATCAGCATTTAGCAATTTGGAGAATCTGATTTCAGTCAGGAGCATTACCTGCTTTCCCTTGGTACTCCACATAGGCCAGGTATGGAGATAGTCCAAGACTGTTGGCAGTGAAAAGGAATAAAAAAGGGGAATGAATTTTTTTTTCTTTCCCTTTCCAGAGAACAAAGAAGAGAACAGGGAGTACGCCTGAACATTCCTTTTTTTTTTTTTAAATTTAAGTGCTCTTAACTCTGTAAATAAGTTTCTTTTCTGCCTCCTAACTCTGCAGGAACTACACCTCACACCTATTTAGCTTTGACTCGATGCTAAATACATCCTATGTCTGGTGTTTACCTTTACAACACCCTTCCCTTTGTAGTTACATATCAGAAAAGAAGGCCACAGAGCCACTCAAATACCGGACTTGATTATTGGGTTACTGATGCTTGCCTATGAATATCTTTGAAACAATGCAAGAGGAAGAACTCAAATCATAACACCCTTGCTCCTCGTCACTGACTCCTGATTGTGAGCCCTCATATAAGCCCCCAGACTCCTCATGCGGGGGAGAGGTACTGGGGCCGTGGGGGCACAGTTCTTGAAGCATGAGCCTACTGTGTTCCCCTCTCCGCCACCTGAAAATTAAAGCCATCTTTCCATTTCCCCCAAACTCTGCATATTTTTTAAATTCGGCTTTGGTGGGCAGAGAAAGCCAAGATTTGGCCAGCAACAAGACCTAGAGTGAGAAGATAGACCAAGACTCCTGCGATCTGGGTTCTTGGGGCACCCATGGCTGTTGCCGGCAAAATCTTGGCTTTCTCTGCCCACCAGAGTGAAATAAAAATTACAGAGACAGAGTCTGGAGGAAATAGAAAGATAGCTTTAATCCTCAAGCTGGCAGAAAGGAGAACACAGCAGGCGTGTGCCTCAAGAACTATTTCTTCTCTCCATAGTGAATGGGGGGATCATATAGTTGGGGCTTGCAGTCAGGTGTTGGAGAAGAAAAGATGAAAAGATGTAGGGATCCTGAATTCTTGTTTCTTTTTGTATTGTTTGGAAACAATCGATAGGCCAGCATCAGGTAGGTAATTTGGGTCTGGCAATCAGTCCTGGTAGTTGGGTCCATTGTCCTTTGTGGATTGCACTGTGACTTTCTTTTTGTAATACAAAAAGAGGGGAGACTAACTACAAGGGGTGGTTTGCAAAGAGAGTGTACCATAAAGTTAAGCAACAAGATGCGGTTAGCACAGAGCAAAGAGAGGGAAAAACAAACTTCAAGGGGTGGTTTAAGGTGCCAGATGGGAATATCAGACCACCTGACCTGCCTCTTGAGAAACCTGTATGCAGGTCAGGAAGCAACAGTTAGAACTGGACATGGAACAACAGACTGGTGCCAAATAGGAAAAGGAGTACGTCAAGGCTGTATATTGTCACCCTGCTTATTTAACGTATATGCAGAGTACATCATGAGAAATGCTGGGCTGGAAGAAGCACAAGCT
The DNA here is from genome assembly GCF_019320065.1 of Cervus canadensis. Taxonomy (NCBI): domain Eukaryota; kingdom Metazoa; phylum Chordata; class Mammalia; order Artiodactyla; family Cervidae; genus Cervus; species Cervus canadensis. The sequence continues at coordinate 34,206 of NC_057415.1, read as the reverse complement.
GGAATCCAGATTGCTGGGAGAAATATCAATAACCTCAGATATGCAGATGATACCACCCTCATGGCAGAAAGTGAAGAGGAACTAAAGAGCCTCTTGATGAAAGTGAGAGAGGAGGGTGAAAAAGTTGGCTTAAAGCTCAACATTCAGAAAACTAAGATCATGGTGTCTGGTCCCATCACTTCATGGCAAATAGATGGGGAAACAGTGGAAACAGTGCCAGACTTTACTTCTGGGGGCTCCAAAATCACTGCAAATGGTGACTGCAGCCATGAAATTAAAAGACGCTTACTCCTTGGAAGGAAAGTTATGAACCAACCTAGACAGCATATTAAAAAGCAGAGACATTACTTTGCCAACAAAGGTCCATCTGGTCAAGGCTATAGTTTTTCCAGTGGTCATGTATGGATGTGAGAGTTGGACTGTGAAGAAAGCTGAGAGCCGAAGAATTGACACTTTTTAACTGTGGTGTTGGGGAAGACTCTTGAGAGTCCCTTGGACTGCAAGGAGATCCAACCAGTCCATCCTAAAGATCAGTCCTGGGTGTTCACTGGAAGGACTGATGCTGAAGCTGAAACTTTGGCCACCTGATGTGAAGAGTTGACTCATTGGAAAAGACCCTGATGCTGGGAGGGATAGGGGGCAGGAGGAGAAGGGGACGACAGAGGATGAGATGGCTGGATGGCATCACTGACGCGATGGACATGAGTTTGAGTAAACTCCGGGAGTTGGTGATGGACAAGGAGGCCTGGCGTGCTGCGATTCATGGGGTCGCAAAGAGTCGGACATGACTGAGCGACTGAACTGAACTGAACTGGAAGTTAATTATCAGGATGTGGGTAGCATAAAGTTAAAAGATAATAGATGCAGAGTATGCCTTTTGTAGAATTAAAGGGCAATAGGAGAGGAATGTAGTTTGCATAAGAGGTTAGTCTTCTGCAAAGAAGACAGTTAGCTATCAATGCAGACTGTAGATTAGTGTTAGCAGCTGAGTAGTGTTCTGACTCTTTGCGACCCCATGGAGTTGTAGACCACCAGGCTCCTCTGTCCATGGAATTCTCCAGACAAGAATACTGGGTAGCTGTTTCCTTCTAGAGGGGCTCTTCCTGATCCAGGGATTGAGCCCAGGTCTCCCTCAATTGAAGGCAGATTCTCTACTGTCTGAGCCACCAGGGAAGCCTCAGGGGAACAGTTAAAGTAGAGAAAGACTCAAAAGACAAAAAGAGAAAAAGAAAAAACAGCTTTTCTTACTTCACTGCCACAGGACCAAGGATAAAGCAGTTCCCCCATATTTGTTCTCTGCTGCACTGGACTGATTGAGTCACCCATAACACTGTAACTGCTCAGTCCCCCGGGCGCGCGGGGGAACCATGGGTAATGTAGTCTTTCTCGGCCACACAGCCCTTCCAGTCTCTAAGGGCTCCCTATGCGCGTGTACGGCGGAAGCCCCGCCTCATCCCTTCCAGCCTTACTGGCCTCCTGGTGAGAACTTTGGTCGTCTCTCCTTGGGGGCGCAGTGGGGACTTAGAGTTGCCTAGGGCTTTGTTGACAGCCCAGTTCTTCTGGAGGGCGCGGAAGCCGGAGGTCTCGGGCCACCGTCCGGCCCAGGCGGGACCCCGTAGGGCCTGGGTCTGTCCTCGACTTCGACCCTGGGTGCGGTGTCCCCAGTTCGGGTCTTCCCTCGGGCGCGGGTGGAGCAGAGGTCCGTTAGGAGCGGGCATGGTGGGGGTGTGGGGCGCGAATACTCGGCGCCACCTGCCTCAGGGCGGAAAGCCTGGCGGGTAGTGGGGGGGAAAGCGCCGTGGTCACGCTGCCCGCCGAGCGCGGCCTCGGAAGCGCGGGCGGAGGTTGTGCGGCGCAACGCAGCTGGAGAGATCCGGTCGGTTCCCGCTGTGTCGCCTGTACGGTGGGCTGGAGAAAGAGGGAACTTCATCAAAGCTCAAACTCTGCGAAGGAGGCTATGGATAATATCTGCTTCTTGGTGTTGATCCGAGAATTCCTTGTGGTGTCATTTTTAAACGAGTTAGCGAAGTGCCAGGTACTAACTGCTGAGACAGTGGTAACAGAGTGGAATGAGCGCAGCCCTTAGTAGGCAGTCATTTCTGGGCCTAATTACTCTGCACCTTGTTACTAGGCAACAGGTCTTGCAGTGTCTCCTTGGATCCTGCTCACAAGTAACTGTCAAAGAGCAACCCTTAGTTGTCCTGCTCAGCTATTGGTCAGCACTGCAGTGGGCCCTGCCCACTGGTAATTGCCCATGAGGGACTTTTGGGGAAGTGATTCAGTCAAGGGTTGGTGGTGTGGTGGTGGTCAGGGGGAGAGTGAGGTCAGAGGCAGATTCAAGCCTTCTCCTGGAGGCCCTCTAGCTTACCCAGCCTTGGGCCAGCAGGTGAGTTGGAGGGCCCAGGGAAAAGACTGCGGACTATGTCCTGCAGGGCTCCAGAGTCCTCGTTAAGACCCTCCACTAGCCGTGGCCCAGGCCTTTAGGCAGCAGAGAACTTCTCCCCCCTCCCTGTCTCTGCAACCTAATAGCAATGGTTGTCTGGGTCACAGTCTGTGAGACCTGGTCTTCAACATTAGGCCGGCCTAAGGAGACTGAGGGACAGTTGGGTTGCGTGCCTGGCTCCTTCAGGGATGACAGCTTGGCAGGATGTGGGAAACTGGCCTTGAAGAAGCTGCCAGCTGAGATCTGCCTCCTCTTAGCCAGGACTGAAACCTTGGACGGTGAAAGTTGTGCATTGGGACTTTGCGCTTTCTTGTCAGGACAGGGAATAATATTCATCTAATAGAGATTTACAGGAACATCTTTACTTGACCATGACTGACCTCAGAAACAAAGGATCTGATGCCAAGAAGTCTGCAACAGCTAACCATGTCCATCCCTCACCTTTTGCTTTTAAAGGGACTTGCTGAAAACTTTAAGTAACTTAGGGGTTTTTGAGGCATGAGCCACCCATCTCCTTGTATGAAACTGTTCTAAACCGGTCTCTGTTCCAGACTCTAATGTTTAGTATTGATGGGCCTCACTGTGCCTCAGGTAACATTTAAAGACCCCTTTCCTTTACATTGGGTGATTTATGTAATCTTCCCAATTATGTCGTGATAGTGGTGTGACACTTTTCCTTAAACACATAAAACAAAAAAGGAAATCTGATGCTCAGGTTACTGAGGTGGTCCGACGTTTAGAAGGCCATCCCTTTTACAGGACTTGCTGTGGATTCTCTTATCTCACAGGGTAAACAATTTTGCTTGACAAAGATGCAGGCTTTGTCTTGTCTTCTAGGATTAATTCTGAAGAAATACTGCCATCTTTTGCTGGTGTGTTTTAGTGTGTTGTCAGTTTTTTTTGTTTGTATTGTTTAAATTAGTGGAAAAAGTTGTCTTTACTAAATGAGAAGAGGTAGGTTTAAGCCCTGTGATCAGTTCAAACTGGAAAAGGGACGTGGTGCTTCCACGAGGTCTTGCTTTTGCATTTTCAAGGGTCAGATGAGGTTTTGCAGAGGCTGCTCCGCAGCCAGGCTGCTGAGGTGATTGAGAGGTAAATGTAGGGGAGTCCAGCCGTCCCACCTCTGTCTTGTTTCTGTCCCTCCAGCTGCATCTTCACCGTCCTCTGCACTCTTCCAAGACCCACTGGAAACGAACACATCTGAGGGGAGCTCTTGATTCATTCCCCCAACTTGTGGTATGGTGGATTGAACTCTTCTGATGTAGTCAGATGCATTATCCATTGTAGCACTGCCTGCCCCCCCACCCCCACCCCCCTGGTGGATTTAACTCTTGATTTCAGATTGTGTTAGCCGTCTTTTATCAGTGTAAGTTATTTGCCTTTTATAATCAGTTTTACTTGAGTCCTGAATGTACCCTGAATTATATTGAATACGTTTTCGTATCTATTGGAGTAAAGGTATAGCTTATTTTCTGTAATCTACAAATATTAGAGGTAGCGAGTAGCTTAAATGGATTTTAGAATATTAACTTACTCTTGAATTTTTGTATAGACTCTACTTGATAAGGGTGTAAGCTTTTATTATTTTTCTTAACTTTGTAGCTGTTGTTATATTTGAATTTTTATTCTGTATTCATACACTAGGTTAGCCTATACTTTTGTTTTCTTGTGTCCCTCAACAACTGTTGTATCTTGGTTACAGTAGTCTTATTGCAGCAGCCCTTTCTGCTCTTTTCTCCTCTCCTTTCACGTCCCTCTTTTATCTCCTATCTGGATCTCTCTTTGGTTTCATATGAGGAAATCACATGTTACAGACTTACCAAAATCTCATGTGTAAATTTGGACTTTGTGTGTACATCTGCTTTTTGGATGTAGATGTCGATTACCAAGTTACTTTAAACAGTCATAAATCTAGTTTGGTTTTATATTTTTATTTTTTTATTACTACCTTTTCAGAGAAAATTTACATTTTTATCTGTTTTAAAATGTTTCCATGATGTTGTTGATAGTTTATTGTTGTTTAGTCGCTAATTCCTGCCGACTCTTTTTCCATCCCACAGACTGTAGGCTCCTCTGTTCATGGTTATTTTCCAGGCAAGAACACTGGATGGGCTTGCCATTTCCTTCCCTAGGGGATCTCCCTGGCTCAGGGATTGAACCTGCATCTCCTGCTTGGCAGGTGGAACCTTTACTACTGAGCTCCCTGGGAAGCACTTATTCTAAATAGTGAATTGAGGGAGCACATGCTCAGCCATTTTGCTGGTTCCAACTTCATTACACCAGCTGCCAATTTATTTTTTAAATTAGTGATATAGTCACCTGACTAAAATCTAAACACCAGACTCATTGAGGTCTGTGATCAGTTTGAAATAATTATTTTTTGTAGTACAAAGTATGAATCAAGGGTATTATGTTTTTCTAGTGGAGTGTTTTAGTCTAGCATCATTTGTGTCAAAATGTACTTTCTCCATTGAATTTCCCAGACACCTAAATTAAAGTAATGTGTGTTTTCACCTGTGTGCATGTATATCACTTTTGTATTTTCTTGAGTGTTTCATTTTTGTTATAACACACACTTTCTTGATTAGAAGCTATATGGTCTCTCTTGAAATGAAGTAATATTAGTCCTCTGAGTTTCTTCTTTTTCAAAAATGTGTTCATATTGTAGGTTGTTCTTCTATGTAAACGTAAGAATCAGCTTGTGATTCTTCAAAAAACTGATAAGCTTCTTTTAAATGTTATTTCATGGAATCTATTCATCTTTTTGTGGAGAACTGACATTGCCACCATACTGGATCTCCTCACCTATGAATTCAATATTTATCTCTATTTTCTAGGTTTTTTGAGAATTTTAAGCTGAGAAAAGACTTGATTTGACTTCTAATTTAATAACAATTCTGAGAATGGACTCTGGTGAGGCAGTGGTAGAAACAAATGATAATAGCAGGCTCTTTCAGTAATCTTTTCAAGAAATGATGATGTTACCTGCTGTACTTTGGAGTGATCAAATTTTGGATGGATTTTGAAAGCAGATTGAAAACTGTGGATTGAAAACGTCCCTGTGTTGTGTGTGTCTCAGTGTGTGTGGGTGCATGTGCATGCATGTGCGCTCAGGTGTGTCCAACTCTTTGGGACCCCATGGACTGTAGCCTGTCAGGGTCCTCTATCCTTGGGATTTTTCAGGCAAGAATACTGTCATGGGTTGCCATTTCCTTCTTCAGGGAATCTTCCCAGCCCAGGGATTGAACCTGCATCCTCTTGTCACTTGCAGTGGCAGGCAGATACTTTATCACTGCCCCACCTGAGAAGCGCTGCCTGCTCCCCTGGGATTTCACAAACTGTGTGTGTGCTGTCAGATAGCTTTGATGTTTCATAAGGTGAAAAGACTTCAGTGTTTATATTACATATCAAAAGTATTATCCGTGTCACCTACATTTGAATTCTTCAGATTGGTGAGCAGTGTGCCTTCACAGACATCAGTGCCATTCAAGGACGTGAGTGTGGCGTTTACCCAGGAGGAGTGGCAGCATGTGAACCCTGCTCAGAGGACCCTGAACAGAGCTGTGATGCTGGAGAACCATAGCCACCTTGTCGCACTGGGTGAGCCTACTTTATTATAGGACTCTGACTCGAGTGCAATTGATCTTCTGTTCCTGCTTTTTTTAAAGTATATTACCTGTATTGAGTAATTGACAAAATAAAATTTAACACGTTTCTGTGTATAATAGAATGAGTTCTGGAAAATACGTACAGCTATGCCACCAAAATCACAATACAGATTATTTCTGTTATGTGAAAGTTTTCGTTGGATGTTTTCTGTCCTCTCTTGACACCTATTTTCTGATAATCACTGATCCTCTTTTTGTTTCAATACTTTCTCTCCGTCCGCCACAAGTTTTTTTTCTAAAAGATTGTGCCAAGTCTTTTTTTTTCTTTTTTTTTCATTTATTTTTATTAGTTGGAGGCTAATTACTTTACAGTATTGTAGTGGGTTTTGTCATACATTGACATGAATCAGCCATGTAGTTACATGTTTTCCCCATCCCGATCCCCCCTCCCACCTCCCTCTCTACCCGATCCCTCTGGGAATATTACTCAGCCATTAAAAAGAACTCATTTGAATCAGTTCTAATGAGATGGATGAAACTGGAGCCCATTATGCAGAGTGAAGTAAGCCAAAAAGATAAAGAACATTACAGCATACTAACACATATATATGGGATTTAGAAAGATTGTGCCAAGTCTTAATTGTGGCACACCGGATCTTTACTTGCTGCATGTGGTATCTAGTTCCCTGACCGGGGATGGAAGTCCCCTGGATGATGCATTGGGAGTGTGTTGTCTTAGCCACTTGACCACCAGGGACATTCCCTACTTTTCCCTTTTTTGGAAATTCATATAAATGGAATCACAGTTTATGCACTGTCTGTATGACTTCTTTCTCCTTGTATAATTCTTTGGTGACTGTTGATGTTGTTTTATCTGTATTTATTCCTTTTATTGAAGAGTAGTGTATTTTTAAGTATAGATGTTGAGATCCTTTTTGGTTTGATGCTAATCATAATTAAATGTGCTATGAATATTTGCATCTACATTGTGTGAGGCCATATTTTTATTCCCTTGTGAAAAGACCCTTGGGTAGTTTCCTGGGTCTCATTGCAAATAATTATATCTGTAGAAATGCCTGGTTTTATTTAGCTTTACTTTATTAGGCTTCCCAGCTGAGAATGTTTTTACAAATGGAAACTTTGTGTCAACCCCCTGGGTGGGACCACATATCAGTATTTGAACAGCATTTGCTCACCCTGTGTCTCTGTGTCACATTGTGGAAATTCTCATAACATTTCAAACTCTTTCATTGTTATATTTGGTGTGGTGATCTGTGATCACTGATGTTATATTGTAATTGTTTTGGGGTACCATGCGTTGCACTCGTATGAGATGGTGAACTTAATTAGTAAATATTGTGTGTGTTCAGATTTCCCCTGTGACTGGCCATTGCCCAGTCTTTCTCTTCAGGCAGGCCTCCTATTCCCTGAGGTGAGTGGTGAATGGTGAAAAGTCACTCAGTTGTGTCCTACTCTTTGTGACCCCATGGACTGTAGCCTACCAGGCTCTTCCTCCATGGGACTCCAGGCAAGAATACTGGAGTGGGTTGCCATTTCCTTCTCCAGGAGATCTTCCCAACCCAGGGATTAAACCCAGGTCTCTCACATTGTAGGCTTTACTGCTTTACCATCTGAGCCACCAGGGAAGTCTATTCCCTGAGACACAGTAATATTGAAACTGGGCCAATTAATAACAGTACAATGACTTATAGCTGTTCAAATGAAAGGAAGAGTTACATGATACTTTAAATTAAGTTAGAAATTATTAGTAAGGAAGTTATGCTGAAAGGTGAGATAATGCTGAAAAAACTAGGCCTATTACACCAGTTAGCCAACTTGTGAATGCAAAGTTTTGATGGAAAATTAAAGTGCCAACTCCAGTGAACACATGAATGATAAGAAAGTGAAACAACTTGATTGCTGATACGGAGAATATTTTAGTGTTCTGAAAAGAAGGTCAGACTACCCACAACATTCAGTTAAGTCCTTGGCAAGGTCCTCAGTGTCTTCAATTCTATGAAGGCTGAGAGAGGCAAGGAACCTACAAAAGAAGAGTTTGAATCTACTATAGGTTGATTGATGAGGGTGAAGGAAAGAAGCCATCTCTATTAGATGAATGTGTAAGGGGGAACAGCAAGGGCTGACAAAAAAGCTGCAGGAAGTTATTATCCAGAAGATCTCCTATAGCTTAGATGATTAATGCAGGTGGCCACACTTTACAAGAGTTTCAGAATAGGTGAAATACTTCTTTATTGGAAGAAGATACCATGCAGGACTTTCATAGGTAGATAATGGGTAGATAGATGTCCATGCTTAGCTTCAAAGCGCATGCTTACTCTCTTGTTAGGGGCTAGTGCAGCTGGTGGCTTTAAGTTGAAGCCAGTGCTCATTTGCCATTCTGGAAATTCTAGGACCCTTAGGAATTGTGCTGAATCTACTTTGCCTGGGCTTCATACATCAACAACAAAGCCTGGATGACAGTACATAGGTTGATTTGGCAGAGTTTGAGAGGATTCAGTAGTTTTGAAAAGAGATTTTAGGGTTATTGAAAATGCTGTCAATTTGTGTTGCATTTTACGGAGAAATCCTGAAAGGAAGAGTTAATTGGTGTGACAAAATTAATTGTTGTCTTTAAAGAAATTGCCATAACCATCCCATCCTTTAGTAGCCATCACCGTTAATGTTAAGCAGATGTCAACATTGACACAGGATCCTCCAGCAGCAAAATTATCAGGCACAAAATGCTCTGAGGATGGTTAATATATGTTAACAATGATGTGTTTTGTAATTAAGGAATATATAATTTTTCTTAAACATAATGCTGCTGTACGTAATTAGGCTTCCCTGTGTTTGAACACAACTGTCTTATGTGTTCAGAAGGCAAACAGTTTGTGATTCAGTTGTGATATTCACTTTATTGAAGAAACCACACCTGCAGTATCTTTGAAGATCTGTCTGTATATGAAGAAAAAAAAAAATTGCCAGATTTGTTTAAAGTGTCATTTATATGGGCATTAGCAACATATAGTGGTTCTGCTTGCTCCACGTGTATATCCTCATTTTGTGTCGTAAACCTGACGAGTTTTGATCCTTTTGTTGGGTGTCTGTTGTATATACTTGGTTTCATTTCTCTTTGATGATGATGAACAACTTTCATATGCTGGTTGGCCATTCACATAGCTTTTAAAAAGGTATGTTCAATTCCATATATATGTGTTAGTATACTGTATCGGTCTTTATCTTTCTGGCTTACTTCACTCTGTATCATAGGCTCCAGTTTTATCCATCTCATTAGAACTGATTCAAATGTATTCTTTTTAATGGCTGAGAGAATAGCATTGAAACAAGTATACTATCAAGGGTGAAACAGATCACCAGCCCAGGTTGGATGCATGAGACAAGTGCTCAGGGCTGGTGCACTGGGAAGACCCAGAGGGATGGGATGGGGAGGGAGGCAGAAGGGGGGATCGGGATGGGGAACACATGTAAATCCATGGCTGATTCATGTCAATGTATGGCAAAAACCACTACAGTATTGTAAAGTAATTAGCCTCCAACTAATAAAAATAAAAGAAAAAAATGTGAAAAAAAAAGGTATGTTCAGATTCTTACCATTTGTTTTGTTTGAGTTTTTCGTCTAGTAATTCAAAATATACTTCTTTATATAATCTTGATGACTTTTATAAGATACACCTTTTGAAAATTTTTTCTTTTAATCTATGGTTGACCATTTTGTTTGCTAAACAATTGGGAAAATATTTTCATGTTGTGATGAGGTTCAGTGTATCATTTGCTTCAATTTCTGTTCCATTCCCCCTATCCCTCTATTTAATAATTTGCCTAAGCAAAGGTCATTCAGATTTTGTCTTGTATTTTTCTTCTCTAAATGTCCTTGGTTTAGGTTTTACATTTAAGTCTTTGACTTTTTCCAGTTAATCTCTGTACATGGTGTGAAACATTACTTGTCTTTCTCTTTGTAGCCAAAAATCTACTGAATGGGCTGATTATCCTTTCCCTATTTAGTTGCCTTGGCACCTTTTTAAATAAATTGTGTATATATGCATAGGCTTATCTCTGAATATCATTCTGGTTTATTGATCTAAATACCTTTGTGAATATGAATCATGCACTTTTTAAATTAATCTGGCTCTGTAGTATGTTTTCACATCAGAAAGAATAAGTCCTTTTAGTTTTTTCTTAGACTGTTAGTTTCTTTCCCTATAAATTAAAAAAAATTTTTTTTTTGGAAACCCTAGTAGTATTTTGTGAGGATTGTATTGAATATGTAGAAGATTTGGGGGAAACTTTGCATCTAACAATACTGAATTTTCTGATCTGTGAACAATGTCTTTCCTTTTCCTTAGCTTTTAATGTTCCTCTGGAATGTGTTGTAGTTTTCACTTACATATCTTCAATCTTTGTTGTGAGCTGTGCCCTTAAATCTTTTGATGCTACAATGATACTTTTCAAACTTCAAGTTTCAATTGTTTTTTTGATTTATATAGATATATAATTTATGTTCATTTTTGTTGTTTCTATTTGATACTTCACTTGTTACTCCTACTAGCTGTTTTGAAGACTCCTTAAACTATTTTATATATTAGATAATATTATTTGTAAATAAAGATATTTTTATATTTTTCTAATCTTCATTTCTTTTAAGTTGTTTTTTTGACTAGATTTAATGCGAAATAATTTATTATTGACATCCAAGTATGATATTAGTCATAGGACTTAAATAGTTGCTCATTGTTACCTATTTTTTTTCTTCCTACTCTTAGTGCCATAAAATTAGTATCATTTTTTCCTTAAATGTTCATACTAGAATTCACTAAGGAAGCAATCGGGACCTGGAGTTTTCTTTGTCAGAACATTTTTTTTATAACAACTTGACTGCAGTATAATTCATGTACCCAAAGTTGATCCTTTTAGTTTATACAATTATGTTTATACAATTTAAAAAACATACTTTTTAATATGTTCACAGACATATGGGACTATCACCACTATTTTTTATTATATTTTCATCACCCCAAGAGGAACTCTGAACCCATTGGTAGTCACTCTCCGTTTCTGCTCCCCAGCCCCTGCTGCTGCTGCATCGCTTCAGTCTTGTCCACCAGGCTCCACCGTCCCTGGAATTCTCCAGGCAAGAACAATGGAGTAGGTTGCCATTTCCTTCTCCATTGCATGAAGTGAAAAGTGAAAGTGAAGTCGCTAAGTCGTGTCCGACTCTTAGCGACCCCATGGACTGCAGCCTACCAGGCTCCTCTGTCCATGGGATTTTCCAGGCAAGAGTACTGGAGGGGGTGCCATTGCCTTCTCTGCCCCAGCCCCTAGGAACTACTAATTTACTTTGTGTCTTAGAGATTTGAGTATTCCAGAGGTTCCACATCAATAGAATCACAAAATATATAGCCTGTTGTGGCTTCTTCCACTAAGCATGATCTTTTTATAGTTTACCAGAGTTATAATACGTATCTATCATCCAATTCAATTTCTGGCTAAGTAATCTTTGATTGTATGATTATATCATATTTTGTTTACCACTCGATGAGCTTTGGTTATTTCCATTTTGACAGTTGTGAATAATGCTGCTATGAGCAGTTGTAGAAATATTTTTGTGTTCACAGTTTTCCATTCTACTTTGTATATATTTTGAGTGAAATCACTGGGAGATATAGTAACACTGTTTAAGTGCCAAAACACTATTCCAAAGCAGTGGCAAGTTTTTAGCAGCCCACCGACAATGAATGAGAGTTCCCATTTCCCCACATATACCTTAATGATTGTTATTTTCTGTCTTTTATTTTTAAAGCCCTCCTAATGAGTATGAATGAGTTTCATTATAATTATGAGTTGTATCTCCCAGACTTTGAGCATCTTTTATGTGCTAATTGCTTATTGGCTGTTTCTATATGTTCTTTGGAAAAAGATCTGTTCATATCAATTCTCCAGTTATAGATTGGGTCATCTGTCCTTTCACTGTTGACTTATAAGTTTTTAAAATAAATTTCTGGATACAAGTTTCTCTATCAGTTACATATTTTATAAATATTTTCTCCCATTTGTGAGTTGTCTTTTCACTCTCTACATGTAGCTCTTTGAAGCACAAAAGTTTGTTATTTCGATACCATCCAGCTGAACTGTTTTCTGTTTTACTTGTTTTTGTCAAATCTAAGAAACGTTACCTAACTCAGAACCAAAAAAATCAATCGTTTTTTAATGTATTTTTGACTGTGCTGGGTTTTCCTTGCTGCGTGTGGGCTTTCTCTAGTTGCAGTGAGCAGAGGCTACTCTAGTTGTAGTGTTCAGGCTTCTCATTGCGGTGGTTTCTCTTGTTGCAGAATATCTGCACATGGGCACGCAGGCTTCAGTAGTTTTTATGTGCAGACTCAGTAACTGTGGTACTTGGGCTGTGTTGCCCGAGGCATGTGGAATATTCCCAGATGGGGATATTGGCAGGATTGACTGCACTGGCACGTGGATTGTTAACCACTGGACCACCCCCGCCCCCCACCGCCGCCACCTGCCCCAGGAATACCCACTGCTATGTTTTTTTCTTCATATTTTACAATTTTTTTTCTCTGTTTAGATGCATTACTCATTTTTGGTCTCTATTTTCATATCTACTCTTATATCAGTACTACCTTAATAGTATAGTATGGTAGGACTTTCCTGGTAGTACAGTGGCTAAGAATCCACTTGCCAGTGTATGGGACATGAGTTCTATTCCTGCAGTGGGAAGATTCCACTTGCCTCTGAGCAGCAGATCCCTTGCAACACAGCTACCGAGCCCACACTCTAGAGCCTAAGAGACACAAGTATTGAAGCCCTCATACCTGATCATGTGCTCTCTGTAACAAGAGAAGCTACTGCAGTGAGAAGCCCATGTACTGTAACTAGAGAAACCCTAAGCACAGCAATGACAACCCAGCACACCAAAAATAAATGGTCAATTTTTTTTAAAGAAAGATATTTGGAAAACTGAAGGTTTAAAAATAGAATATCATATTGTGATGAATAATGAGAAGTAATGTATGATATTGTGATTTATAATAAGAAGTACTTAGTCTTCATCTGTGTTTCTGGTATAGAGTTCTAAAATGATTGCAATTTCTTAAATGGTAAGAGACAGATTGATATTATTTTGTTTTCCATAACAGAATATTCAAAAAATACTTATAACAAACCCTCTTTGTTATTCATAACAAACCTCTTTCAACCACACTTGAGTTCATGTTAAAGAGGTGACTTTGAAAACCCAAGGATGTAGGCTTGTTCCAAGAATACCAATCAAATGATTAGAGGATTGTGACTTCCAGTGCCATACTCTTGACTTCCAGGTCGGGGGGGCGGGTGGGGGGGGGTGGGGGGAGGTGGGGAAGCTTTAGATTGACTTAATTACTAATAACAATTATTCCTACATGTTGAGGTCTCCATAAATATTTCTGAACTCTGGGTACAGAGAACTTTGTTGTTGCTGAACATTTGGAGGTGGTGGTAGGGTGAGGCTCTTAGATGGCCTGGAAGGTCTGACCTATGCAGCTTTTTCATCTGACTGTTACTGAGGTGCATGCTTTGTAATAAAACTGGCAATCTATTAAAGGTAAGAAACTGTTCTTCGGAGTTCTGTGAGCAATTCTAGCAAATTAAGTCAGAGGGTGAGGATATGGGACCTCTGATTTATATTCAGTTGATCTGAATATTCAGCAATCTAGACTTGCAATTGACATCTAAAGTTTGAGGAGGTGATTTTGTGGGACTCAACCCCTGGACAATGGGATCTGCAGATAATGTCAGAACTGAATTGAAATACCCATATTCAGCAATCAGAAGTGAGGTAGTATTGAGAGTACAGAAGTATTTTGTGAATAGAGACAGTAATATAATGAGAAACAGGAGGGTTTGATGTAAACAGAGTAATTGAAATTGCAAATTGTGAACCCTCCCTCCCAATTTTTAAAATTATTTTACCTATCCTTGTTTCTTTTCATTCTTTATTCTGCAGCAGTGATTTCTACCAATCTGTCTTTCAGCTCACTTATTCATTCTTCTGCCTCATGTTTTCTGTTAACTGATTCCTTTTTGTGCCTTTTTATTTTCTTTATTTTTTTTTACCAGTTTCCAGTTGCAGGGCATATGCCATCCCTCTTACACTATCAAGGCAATGATTGGAAGTTTGTTTGCAGAGCCTTATTTAAACCTGTGTATATGTAGACTGATTATGATACAGGAGTTTAATGAGATCAGTTTCTTTTTTGATTCAGAAGAAAATGATATTTAGCTTCCCTCCAAAGGAAAGGTCAGGTGAGCACCATCAGTATGCTACACTCCTGTAACAGCTCCTTCCTTCATTCACGTACGTTAAAGCACTTGGAGCTGAACTGAATCCTAAATTATTTCCCATTTATAGGTTATTGTTTTACAAAACCAGATGTAGTTGTCAAGTGGAAGCAAGGAAAAGATCCATTTTTATTAAAGGAGGAGTCTCTAAATAAGACTCATGCAGCTGAGCTGAGGTGTCAATACAACTCCTGGGGGAATAAGATTGAAAATGATTCAGTTAGAGGTGACCATTGTGAAACAGTGTTAAACAGTGTTCTTTCTGGGGACTTAAATCTTGAAGTTTAGAAACAGTAAAGCTAGTATGGGCTTCCCAGAAGGCCCAGTGGTAAAGAATCCACCTACCAATGCAGGAGACTCAAGAGATGTGGATTTGATCCCTGGCTTGGGAAAATCCCGTGGGATCAGAAATGGAAACCCATTCCATTATTCCTGTCTGGAAAATTTTTTGGACAGAGGAAAATTTCAAGGACACCAAAATTACTACGGATATCCCTCTATACCTGAATTTAAAAAGTAACACATATACACAAAATATACAAATGTTTCTGTGTAAATTATAACATATTATAGTGCAACATAAAAGATTATTCCCTACTTGATTCCTGCCTCTTCTGGAATATTGTGTATAACTGGTAATGTATCATTACATTGGATTGAATATAGAGTTGGGTTTGAGGGTGGTATTTCATATTTATTGATGCATCAGTCAAATTTCTTTCACTTTTGAAATATCATGTATATTTGCATTGAATCGGAGCCAATGAAACCGAGGTTAATTTTTGTTTTTTAAGGAGTGTATTTTAAGGACTTCTAATTTATTTTATATCACAGAGGGGTGCAAAAAATAATCACAGAATGAGGGTTCTGTTCCAGATTTAGGAGTTCAAAGCTGCATGCAGTATATTTTCTAGGATGTGAAATGGTATCAGTTAAAAGACAAATCATTGTTTTAGGGATTGCTGAAAACCGAATGTGCCACCAATTTTAAGATGCATCCTGATTTAAGTGATAGTAATTTACTTTAAAATGTATGTGCTCCTGTTTATAATTGCCAGCACATGGAAGCAACCTAGATGCCCATCAGTAGATGAATGGATAAGGAAGCCGTGGTACATATACACCATGGAATATTACTCAGCCATTAAAAAGAACTCATTTGAATCAGTTCTAATGAGATGGATGAAACTGGAGCCCATTATACAGAGTGAAGTAAGCCAGAAAGATAAAGACCAATACAGTATACTAACACATATATATGGAATTTAAAAAGATGGTAATGATAACCCTATATGCAAAACAGAAAAAGAGACACAGATGTACAGAACAGACTTTGGGACTCTGGGGGAGAAGGCGAGGGTGGGATGTTCTGAGAGAACAGCATTGAAACAAGTGTACTATCAAGGGTGAAACAGATCACCAGCCCAGGTTGGATGCATGAGACAAGTGCTCAGGGCTGGTGCACTGGGAAGACCCAGAGGGATGGGATGGGGAGGGAGGTGGAAGGGGGGATCGGGATGGGGAACACATGTAAATCCATGGCTGATTCATGTCAATGTATGGCAAAAACCACTACAATATTGTAAAGTAATTAGCCTCCAGCTAATACAAATAAATGAAAAAATAAATAAAATGTATGTGCTCTTCATGTTTTCATTGTTAAGATGAATGACATAGGCAGTATTGTGAAAGTGTAAATTAGTGTTGGGAAACTCTAGAATGTATATTCTTGGTGAACTTTTGAAAATAGCATGGCCTCAAAGCTATCTAGATTAATCTTTAATTTTAAAATTGTGATGCAGAGTTACTTAGAGAAAGAATGTGGATAGAGGATACTTGTTGAAAATGATGAGTATTATTGTAGTTAAGGAAGACAGAGGAACCTGGTGGCTATAGTCCGTGAGTCACAAAGAGTCAGACGTGACTGAACAAATAAGAGACAGAATGGGAGACATATGGCCTGGCCAGACTAGAGTAGAAAAATATCATGGAGTTATGAAATAGTAACCTGAATAGCCAATGTGCCTAAAAGCAGATTTTTTAAAAGTTTGATTTTCAGAATGATGCCACTTGATCCTTTTATCTGTTGTATTTAGAGTGGTGTGCTCACTGCCATCTTAGGTTTGAGCATAGGTCTGGCATGTTGTATGGGAAGTGAAATATCCTAGGTAAGAGCAGTCAAACATAAAAGAAACTTATGAGAAATGAATAAAAAATACATTTTTAAGTAGGCTTTTGGAAATAGGGTGAAGCATGAGATTAAAGGATCTTAGTTAATAGAAACTGTTACTATATGTTCAGCAGTGCATGGAATACTTACATGGAGCTTAGTCCTGGTTGAGATGAGTTTCAGGGTGACTTCCCTGGACGTTCCAGTTGTTAGTTCCACTGCAGGGTTCATGGATTTCCCCTGGTCAGAGAACTAAGACCTTACACTGGATGTTGTATGGCAAAAAAAAAAAAAAAAAGACTAGGCTCAGGAGAGTGAATAATCATAATGAAAGGGAAAACTTACAATTTGATGTTCAACAGTGTTTTGCTGTTGAACAATCCTGATATAATAAACTAAGGCATCAGAGCCAGCATATAGAAATGGATTTGTTCCAGGTCAGTGTGTTATTTTATGTCTCATCAGTTTTTAACTTCTGTACATTTATATATCTATGAATTTCTCCAGGAGGATTTGAACTATAGAATTGCTTCTTTAATCAGGAGAAAAATCAGTGCAATTATGAATTTGTTTCAGTGTTTATATATGGAGTTGAAATGAGGAAACTCCAGCTGAAGGTTATTGACTACTCAGTATCCTACCACTGTGATCTCTAGTTGAATGTATAAGGACCTAGACATTGATTTATTCCACAATCAAATTCCTTCTTTGATACAGTATTGAAAACCATTATTGACAGATTTCTCTTTCAATTCTACCTACTGCTGAGAATCAGTCATCCCAAACTCTAATTTTCATGTTTCTTAGTGAACCACTTTTTTTTAAATTTTTCATTTATTTGTATTAGTTGGAGGCTAATTACTTTACAATATTGTAGTGGTTTTTGCCATACATTGACATGAATCAGCCATGGATTTACATGTGTTCCCCATCCCGATCCCCCCTTCCACCTCCCTCCCCATCCCATCCCTCTGGGTCTTCCCAGTGCACCAGCCCTGAGCACTTGTCTCATGCATCCAACCTGGGCTGGTGATCTGTTTCACCCTTGATAGTACACTTGTTTCAATGCTGTTCTCTCAGAACATCCCACCCTCGCCTTCTCCCCCAGAGTCCCAAAGTCTGTTCTGTACATCTGTGTCTCTTTTTCTGTCTTGCATATAGGGTTATCGTTACCATCTTTTTAAATTCCATATATATGTGTTAGTATACTGTATTGGTCTTTATCTTTCTGGCTTACTTCACTCTGTATAATGGGCTCTAGTTTCATCCATCTCATTAGAACTGATTCATTTGAGTTCTTTTTAATGGCTGAGTAATATTCCATGGTGTATATGTACCACAGCTTCCTTATCCATTCATCTGCTGATGGGCATCTAGGTTGCTTCCATGTCCTGGCTATTATAAACAGTGCTGCGATGAACATTGGGGTGCACGTGTCTCTTTCAGATCTGGTTTCCTCAGTGTGTATGCCCAGAAGTGGGATTGCTGGGTCCTATGGCAGTTCTATTTCCAGTTTTTTAAGAAATCTCCACACTGTTCTCCATAGTGGCTGTACTAGTTTGCATTCCCACCAACAGTGTAAGAGGGTTCCCTTTTCTCCACACCTCTCCAGCATTTATTGCTTGTAGACTTTTGGATAGCAGCCATCCTGACTGGCGTGTAATGGTACCTCATTGTGGTTTTGATTTGCATTTCTCTGATAATGAGTGATGTTGAGCATCTTTTCATGTGTTTGTTAGCCATCAGTATGTCTTCTTTGGAGAAATGTCTGTTTAGTTCTTTGGCCCATTTTTTGATTGGGTCATCAGGTTTTTTTTTTTTTTTTAATTGTGGCCTCATAGTTCTCTGAGACTATAGATACATAGTCTATTTTCTCTTTGATAAGATTCAGTAAATTCCATAATCTGTCTTTATGCTCACTGACCCTTCTTTAATCCTGTTTAATCTACTGTTGAACCCATTCAATGAGATGTTTTATTTCAGTTACTGCTTTTTTCAGTTTTATAATTTTCTTTTACTTCTTTTAAAAAATCTCTTCTATTTCTTTGTTAAGATTCTCCTTCTCTTTTTTCTAGATGTATTTTAATTGCTCATTGAAAACATTTTTATGATGGTTGATTAAAATCCTTATGAAGTTCAAAAGTCTGTTCTGTATTTCTGTGTCTCTTGAACTCTGTGGGAGAAGGTGAGGGTGGGATGTTTCAAAAGAACAGCATGTATACTATCTATGGTGAAACAGATCACCAGCCCAGGTGGGATGCATGAGACAAGTGCTCGGGCCTGGTACACTGGGAAGACCCAGAGGAATCGGGTGGAAAGGGAGGTGGGAGGGGGGATCGGGATGGGGAATAAGTGTAAATCTATGGCTGATTCATATCAATGTATGACAAAACCCACTGAAATGTTGTGAAGTAATTAGCCTCCAACTAATAAAAAAATTAAAAAAAAAAAAGAAAAAAAAAATCCTTATGAAATTGTTCCAACATTTGAATTATCTCAGTGTTGGTACCTGTTATCTTCACTCATTCAAAGTGTGATTTTCCAGAGCGGTTTTCAGTTGTTTCCTGACATTTTGTTTATTATGTTAGGCGATTCAGAACCCTGTTTAAATCTTTTTTAAGTGGGAAGGTCCTGGCCCACCTTTTGGGGCTGTGATTCCAATAACAATTTAATTTTCAGAGCCCTAGTAGTTTTATTATGGCATGCTTCATTCCTGTGCTACCTATATGAGAAAAATCTGTATTCTGCTTTTGATGAATGAAGTGTTCTAAACATGTCATTTAGGGCAATTGGTAGTGGGTCACCTATATCTTCACTGAATTTCTGTTTACTTGTTCTACTAATAAAGGGGTATTGAAATTGACTTTAATTGTAGATTTGTCTGTTTCTCTTCTCAGTTCTGTCAGGTTTTTGCCTCATACAGGTGATGCTGTGCTGTAGATGCATACACAGTAGGGGTGATATATCTTGGAGAATTGACCTTTTATCATTCTGTATTAATAGGGTCCCTTTTTATCCTTGATAATTTTCATTGTTCTGAAGTCTACTTTGTCTGAAATTAATTCAAAAACTTCTGGCTCAGACGGTTAAGAGTCTGCCTGCAGTGCAGGAGACCTGGGTTCAATTCCTGGGTCGGGAAGATCCCCTGGAGAAGGAAATGGCTACCCACTCCAGTATTCTTGCCTGGAAAATCCCATGGACAGAGGAGCCTGGCAGGCTACTGTCTGTGGGGTTGCAGGACTAAGCAACTTCACTTTCACTTTCTTTCAATACAAACATGTCAGTTTTCCATTGACTGCTATTTGCATAATATAGCTTTCTCCATCTCTTTACTTTTGAAGTAAGTCTTTATATTTAAAGTGGATTTCTTACAGATAGCAAATAATTGGGTCTTGCTTTTTTTAAAATTAAATCTAATGATGTATGGCTTTTATCTGGTGTGATTAGACCATTCTCATTTAAATATTGGTATGGTTGGATTAAAACCTACCATTTTGTCATTTTCTATTTGTTGCATCATTTGTACTTTGTTTTCTTTTTTCCTTTCCTAATTTAAGTCAGGCATCTTTATGTTTTCATTTTATCTCCCATTGACTTGTCATTTATGCTTTTAAAATTACTTTTTAAATTTGGTTTGCCTAAGATTAATAATATATATTTTAAAATAATTTTAATCCACACACAAATAGTTTGCTGTTTCATATATAATGAAAGGACCTTAACAGCATATTCCCAATTCCTCCTTCCTATCTCATATGCGTTGTTTTCATGTATTTTACTTATACATATGCTATATTTAGCCAGTACGTTGTTCCTCTGGTTTATCGTTTTTGGTTCTTAATATGACTTCTAGAAATTTTTAAATTGTGTATATGACTCATGTTTCTATTGAATGACACAGCTCTAGAATTCTGGATGTTACCTATCCTATTGCTAACTCCTGTCAGTTTTTCAATTCTGTTGTTGATCCTAATCATTATAGCATGTTCCATTCTGAACTCTTCTTTCTAGATTCTGAATCTAGGAAGCATTTCCCCACTTTTTATTTCTAGTGGGTTGTGATTCCTTGAGGGGATGGATTTGTGTCAATAGCCTGCAAGCTTACCACTTAATTCTCTTTTCCTTTTTCAATTATTTCCACTTTATCTGTAGCTGAACTTTGGTTTGAGGCACATTTGCTTCCCCACTTGATTTGCTCACATGGTGTACCATCTAGTGGTAATAGAGGGTAACCTTCATTTCCCAAAGTTTAACTCTGCTTCTGTGAGAAGACTTTGAATGCTATTGATAGTATAGGGAACTTTATGGAGAGAAGGAAGCCATTGATTAATTTTAAATATAGATTTTGATGTTAGTTTCGTATCAGCATGATGTTACATTGCACTATATGTGTTATATGTATAATTTGTCACACCTCGATATACTTGTCTTTTAATTATTAGAAAGTTTTATAATTGACTTTGTTCTATAATATTTATAATTTTTATGATTTATTTTGTGTCATAGACAAGGCAAAACTGCTTAAGAACAGAATGACTTAACTGATTGTGGACAGTTTAGGGACTATAATCTCGAGGCTACAGGCAATAGGAGATGTTCTTAAGTAACATAATTCAATTGTTGTTGTTTAGTTGCTAAAGTTGTGTCCAGCCTTTTTGCAACCCCTGGGGACTGTAGCCCGCCAGGCTTCTCTGTCTATGGGATTTTCCAGGTAAGAATACTGGAGTGGATCTCCTTCTCCAGGGGATCTTTCAGACCCAGGAACTGAACCCTCATCTCCTGCATTGCAGGTGGATTCTTAACCACTGAGCAACCTGGAAGGAGTAAAACACTTAGTCAGAGTTCATTTTAATAATCATACAGTTAATATTCTAAGAGGTATGAAGTAAAGTGTCACATCTGGAAAAGGGCTGAAAATGGTTTTATAAGAAAAGAGATATTTTCAAAAGTCATTTAACCACAGATGTGGTATCAGTCTGCTTTGAAAAGACAAGAACTTGAACTCTGGAATAAGAATACTTAGGTTTGAATATGCCATTTTCGAGCTGTGTGATCTTGGACAAGATACGTATCCTTTGAGTCTTAGTTTTTCATTTTAACAGTGTTATTCTCTTTTCCTAAAGGAAATCTAAAGATATAATTATAAAAACAACTTCTCACGGTGAAAAATTTTGTGCTGATTTTGATGATTTGTCAGAGGAACTCAGACAGTTTAACCAAGAAGGTAGAAAATTGATTGAAGAGTCTAAGAAACACTGTGATAAACTCAGTAGCAACCTTGAAATAATTTCTAAAAAGACCACAAACAGAGATGTGAAGCTCTGAACACAAGCACACTTTGTTTTTGTGAACAGTGGGCATCTTGGTTAAGTAAAAGGCAAGAGGAACTTCAGATTTACTGAAGGTAATTACTTTGTAACTGGAACCTCCCTTGGGGAGAACAGGTGATGATCAGGAAATTTTATATTCTTGGCTAAGTATTGTCTTCAAAACACATCCTAAAGTATAATGAATTACTTAAAATTGTAAGGATAACAGTTGGTATGCTTATACATGATCTTGTTTCACATATATGTTTCCTAGATCTCCAGATGATTTAACATTTCTCTGATCTGTCCTGTATCTATCTTTGGTTTTTCATTTGTTAGTTACTTTGGTTTAGAGCATGCTGTCTCTTGGTGTATAATACTTTCCACTTATAAATGATTTTTACTTTTGTCCGCGTACATTCAAACCTGTTATTGCTTTAAGTATTTAGAATATTGTTCTGATTACCCAGAATATATCTGATAGGTTTGTGGGTTTGCTTGAACTTAACATTTGCATGAGCTCTTTGTGGGTTGATTTTTCTTCTGTTCAATGAAAGGATTTTACTACTATTCTTAGAAATTAGGTAAAAGAACTTAAGTGTTTTAAGCTATATAACCTATTTTCACAAAAGGAACTATGACTAGTAGAGAAATAGGTAATTTCAGGTTTGGAGCAGGAAATATACCAGATGAGCCTATAGATCTTGTCATACCAGAAAGTAACGATGCTGTTAAAGATTAATGGAATTATCTCAAAAAGATTCAGGAGCCAACCTGAGACATTCCGTTATTTGGAGGTGGTACAATTTGAGCATCATGAGGAATAATTGCTACAATAGATTAAGATATATCAAATATGTTAAAATTGATAAATTCATAAAAATTTCATTAGTCTCCTTTGGCTCATGCTAGGGAAGCAGCAAATTATTTTAAGAAGTGGTAAATGAAGGGAAACAATTGAAAAGTCATCTGACTTTCCTGAAAGAACTCTGTCTTGGTTTAGCAGGGTAATGGATAAAGTGTTTCAAAGAATTCCAGCTAGTAAAATGCAGACAAAATGATAGAATTAGGATATCACCATCTTTCAAAAAGCCTAGTGAAATAATCCTTGTGGACATTAGTGAGTGTGTACACCATTTGAGCAAAAGCTGATGAGAGATCTTTATAACTAAGAAGGTGACCATACTCAAACACACTGGTTGATTTTTTTCCATGCAGCTTGTGAGATT
Source organism: Cervus canadensis (assembly GCF_019320065.1). Taxonomy (NCBI): domain Eukaryota; kingdom Metazoa; phylum Chordata; class Mammalia; order Artiodactyla; family Cervidae; genus Cervus; species Cervus canadensis. Next base: position 11,101 of record NC_057415.1, on the reverse strand, counting down.
TTAGTTTCCTGACCAGGGATTGAACCTCGGCCCCTGGCAGTGAAAGCACAGCATCCTAACCACTGGATGACCAGGGAATCCCCCGCACTGATTAACCTTAATGTGAGAGACACAACCAGGCATTGTGTACTTCCAGTACCACCTATGGAATATTCTCGCCAAAAAGTTAAAACCTGGTCTAGATCAAGTCTTTAGATCTAACTAATTGTAGAAAATACAGAGGACAAATGAATATGTGAAAATAACAGAGATGCAATTTAACATATCTAATAATTGAGATATTCAGTAGAGCACAAATACCTGGTTCCTTCAATGAAATTTTCTTTCAAAGCAGAAAATATGAATAACCTATATCAAAAGAGAGTTAAGACCTAGAGGGCCTTAAGCCCTGGTTTGATATCTTGTTGATATTTATGGCACTGGGGTAATTATTATTAATGGCCCTTTTTACTCTTAGAATTTCTCAGTTTTGATGAGAAATTATATAGTCACTTACTTAGACATATCAGTTCAGTTCAGTCATTCAGTCGTGTCCGACTCTTCGCAACCCCATGAATCGCAGCACGCCAGGGCTCCCTGTCCATCACAAATTCCCAGAGTCTACACAAACCCATGTCCGTCGAGTCAGTGATGCCATCCAGCCATCTCATCCTCTGTCGTCCCCTTCTCCTCCTGCCCCCAATCCTTCCCAGCATTAGGGTCTTTTCCAGTGAGTCAGCTCTTCACATGAGGTGGCCAACGTATTGGAGTATCAGCTTCAACATCAGTCCTTCCAGTGAACACCCAGGACTGATCTCCTTTAGGATGAACTGGTTGGATCTTCTTGCAGTCCAAGGGACTCTCAAGAGTCTTCTCCAACACCACAGTTCCAAAACATCAATTCTTCTGTGCTCAGCTTTCTTTATAGTCCAACACTCACATCCATACATGACTACTGGAAAAACCATAGCCTTGAGTAGACGGACCTTTGTTGGCAAAGTAATGTCTCTGCTTTTTAATACATACACAGACTTATAGATCTGTGCATTTTACCCATTTTGATCTAGAAAGGGCTTCAAGCAGATGCACAATGAGTTGAGTACTGAGGAAAAGCTTAGGAGAAAGATTCTGGTTTGAAAAATTGCCTGTCTCCATGAGTCAGAGACTAAAGTGACTGTTTTCTTCCAACCAGAATAAGGCCCCAAGGGAGGCAGGTTTGGGCCTAGCCCAGGTCAGAGCCCAGATGGCTTCACCCCCACCGTGGCCTAGGCCTCTGGCCCACAGGATGGGAAGGGCATGGCCATCCTGAGCCACCGTGGGGAGAGGAGGGGGATCAGGCCAGAGGACAGAGGGGAGGACCGATGGGGTCAGACATCTCGCTGGCTGGCTTCTTCCTGGGCAGGGCAGCAAGAGGACAGGCAGCAGCTGGGCCCCACCCACTGTGGTCTAAGGCATGTCTCAGGAGCCTCCCATTGCAGTGCTATTTCCTGGGAGGGCTGGGTCCACATCAGATGCCCTGGTGCTGACTGGTCTCACTGGTCATCATCAGCCCGAAGAAGCAAGGCCTCTGTCAGTGGCACAGAGTGTGCTTAGGTGTGTGTCTGGTGGGATGTGGGATCAGGTCAGGGTGGGCTACTTCTGGAAGGCACTGTAGGAGCTGGCAGCACTGGGCAATTGGTGGAGGGATGCTGGGGACCCTGTGAAGAAGCTGGGGGAGGCTGGACATAGCTTGAGTTACAGCCTGGCCTGACCAGGCTTGAAGCCCCGGCCTCAGGAGCTGCAGAAACCCACCTGGGCTCTGCTCTTAGATTCTTCCTCCCTTGAATGCCTAGTGGTCAGCGCCTAGCACCTTCCCTATCCTGTCCCAATACAAGGGAGGGATCTAGGTTGGTTCCAGATCCAAGAGCTGCTTCTGGGGCTCCATGTGCCCTTCAGGCCATCCTGCTGTGCTTACTCTGGCCCTGGTCCAAGGGTCAGCATGAGCCAATGACAGGAATCAGAGCAGGGGCCCAGGCTGGATCTCAGCAGCTGAAGGTAAAATTAGAAAGAGAGATCGGAAACATTGACTTTGGCCTGTCTGGGGTACAGCCATGATGTGCAGAGCATGCAGTGTTCAGATTTCTAAATACCTTAGAGCTCTCAAAATCCAGGATTCCCAATGCCAAGGGTGCCAGAGCTCTGAACACCACAGGGAACCCGAAACCTAAAGTTCCCAGCACCCAGAGGCCCTAAATGCCCAGAGCACCTCATGTCTAGATCTCTGGGGTTTAATAAGATATAAAGAGAGGGGGGAGGAAACTCTCCCAAGTTTGTACAGTTCAGTTCAGTCACTCAGTAGTGTCTGGCTCTTTGTGACCCTGACTCTTTGCAAAGCCTGAAGCACACCAGGCCTCCCTGTCCATCACCAACTCCTGGAGCTTGCTCAAACTCATGTCCATAGAGTCGGTGATGCCATCCAGTCATCTCATCCTCTGTCATCCCCTTCTCCTCCTGCCCCCAATCCCTCCCTGCATCAGGGTCTTTTCCAAAGTCAGTTCTTTGCATCAGGTGCCCAATGTATTGGATCTTCAGCATTAGTCCTTCCAATGAATATTCAGGACTATATATAAAGGAATATTTCCTTTAGGATTGACTGGTTTGATCCCCTTCCAGTCCAAGGGACTCTCTAGAGTCTTCTCCAACACCACAGTTCAAAAGCATCAGTTCTTTAGCACTCAGTCTTCTCTAAGGTCCAACTCTCACATCCATACAGAGCTACTGGAAACCCATTGCTTTGACTAGACAGACCTTTGTCAGCAAAGTAATGTCTCTGTTTTGTAATATGCTGTCTGGTTTGGTCACCACTTTTCTTCCAAGGATCATGCGTTTTGTTGTTGCTGTTGTTGTTGTTTGTTTGTTTTATTTTTTTATTTTATATTTTTAAAAATTTATTTATTATTTTACTTTACAATATTGTATTGGTTTCACCATACATTGACTTGAATCCTCCATGGGTGTACATGTGTTCCCCATCCTGAACCCCCCTCCCACCTCCCTCCCCATCCCATCTCTCTGGGTCATCCCAGTGCACCAAACCTGACCACCCTGTCTCTTGCATCGAACCTGGACTGGCGATTCATTTCACATATGATAATTTACATGTTTCAATGTCATTCTCCCATATTATCCCACCCTCACCCTCTCCCACAGAGTCCAAAAGACTGTTCAATACATCTGTGTCTCTTTTGCTGTCTCGCATACAAGGTATCGTTACCATTTTCTAAATTCCATAAATATGTGTTAGTATACTGTATTGATGTTTTTCTTTCTGGCTTACTTCACTCTGTATAATAGGCTCCAGTTTCATCCACCTCATTAGAACAGATTCGAATGTATTCTTTTTAATGGCTGAGCAATATTCCATGTTGTATATGTACCACAGCTTTACTATCCATTCATCTGTTGATGGACATCTAGGTTGCTTCCATGTCCTGGCTATTATAAACAGTGCCATGATGAACATTGGGGTACACGTGTCTCTTTCAATTCTGGTTTCCTCAGTGTGTATGCCCAGCAGTGGTATTGCTGGGTCATATGACAGTTCTATTTCCAGTTTTTAAAGAAATCTCCACACTGTTCTCCATAGCGGCTGAACTAGTTTGCATTCCCACCAACAGTGTAAGAGGGTTTCCTTTTCTCCACACCCTCTCCAGCATTTATTGCTTGTAGAATTTTGGATAGCAGCCATTCTGACTGGCGTGAAGTGGTAGCTCATTGTGGTTTTGATTTACATTTCTCTGATAATGAGTAATGTTGAGCATCTTTTCATGTGTTTGTTAGCCATCTGTATGTCTTCCTTGGAAAAATGTCTGTTTAGTTCTTTGGCCCACTTTTTGATTGGGTCTTTTATTTTTCTGGAATTTAGCTTTAGGTGTTTCTTGTGTATTTTATAGATAAATGGAACAAAATACAAAGCCCAGAGATAAATCCACGAACCTATGGACACCTTGTCTTTGACAAATGAGGCAAGAATATACAATGGAGAAAAGACAATCTCTTTAACAAGTGGTGCTAGGAAAACTGGTCAACCACTTGTAAAAGAATGAAACTAGAACACTTTCTAATACCATACACAAAAATAAACTCAAAATGGATTAAAGATCTAAATGTAAGACCAGAAACTATAAACTCCTAGAGGAGAACATAGGCAAAACACTACAACGTAAACCACAGCAGGATCCCCTGTGACTCACTCCCAGAATATTGGATGGGGAACACATGTAAATCCATGGCTGATTCATGTCAATGTATGGCAAAAACCACTGCAATATTGTAAAGTAATTAGCCTCCAACTAATAAAAATAAATTAAAAAAAATAAAGAAAAAAAGCAAAAATAAACAAATGGGACCTAATTAAGATTAAAACCTTCTTCACAACAAAGGAAACTATAAGCAAGGTGAAAAGACAGCCTTCAGAATGGGAGAAAATAATAGCAAATGAAGCAAAGGGCAAAGAATTAATCTAAAAAATATACAAGTTTTTTTTTTTTTTTTAATTTGATGGTTGCAGTCACCATCAGCAGTGATTTCAGAGCCCAAGAAAATAAAGTCCGGCACTGTTTCCATCATTTTCCCATCTATTTGCCTGAAGTGATGGGACCAGATGCCATGATCTTAGTTTTCTGAATGTTGAGTTTTAAGCCAAATTTTTCAATCTCCTCTTTCACCTTCATCAAAAGCCTCTTTAGTTCCTCTTCACTTTCTGCCATGCCATGGTGTCATCTGCATATCTGAGGTTATTGATATTTCTCCCAGCAATCTTGATTCCAGCTTATGCCTCATCCAGCTTGGCATTTTGAATGATGTACTCTGGGTATAAGTTAAATTCGCAGGGTGACAATATACAGCCTTAACATACTCCTTTCCCTATTTGGAACCAGTGCATCACCCCATGTCTGGTTTTAACTGTTGTTTCTTGACCTGCATACAGATTTCTCAGGAGGGCATGTAAGATGGTCTAGTATTCCCATCTCTTCAATGATTTTCCACAGTTTGTTTTGATCCATACAATCAAAGACTTTAGTGTAGTCAATGAAGCAGAAATAGATGCTTTTCTGGAATTATTACTTTTTCTGTGATCCAGCAGATGTTGAAAGTCTGATCTATGGTTCCTCTGCCTTTTCTAAATCCAGCTTCAACATGTGGATGTGTAGAGACCATTTAATGGATCTACCTGAGGGACATCTCCCAGGTCTGCTCCTTCTCTGCCTGTATAATATTTTCCTAAAGCAAGAGTTTATGAGTGATACTATGTGGTTTGTGCCCCTGGATATACCAATCATTTATGAATTCCATGACTATAAATAGTTGGAAGTAAACTGGTCTCCATATTCTCAACATCCTTCATGTATTTCCCTAAAATTGATTCACCTGATTAATTTCCTGAGATTGTGGAATGTTTCTGCCTCTCCATTCCAGTCAGTACTTTCACTATTCCTTATGTTTCATTGTCTAAAAGCAAAAGTTCCTGTTATCCATTCACAGGTTACCTTGGGAATTACCATGATTAGAAAAGTAATAGAAAACTTCCAAAACCTAAAATACAAGAACACTGTGAAACATTGTATTCTTTGAAGTCTGAAATTTGTTTTTATTAATGTCTTAATAAAAACCAGTGGTATGACTTCTTATTTCCTTTTAGCTCATATATCTTTCTTTTCTCAGAAAATAAGAGATTTGCAATAGACACATATTTTAGCCAATACAGTGATGTTTTGAAATCATATATAGTAGATTGATGATGATATCTGATTAGCATCTATTTTTTTGTCATTTTGAAAAATTGAATGAAAGGTCTGTGTGTCATTACTATTCCAGCACAATTTATGACAGAATTTCTAATCCCATTTACTTTTAATAGTCCCAAATAGTCTCAGTATTTTCATCTAAAAAAGTGGGCATTTAGGAATTTATTTATGCATATTGAGTAGAGATCGAGAAGGAAATGAAACCCACTCCATTATTCTCGCCTGGAAAATCCCAAGGACAGAGCAGCGACAGTCCATGAGGTCGAAAAGAATTGGACATGACTGAGTAACACACACATTGAGTAGAGAAGGAGAAGGGTGTGTAAGTCATTCAAGCGAGCATGAGTTATTGCTGTTAAAGAGATATCTTATTTCTAATTTACCTTATTAAACAGACCTTACTAATACTAATGTCCAGGCTTCCCAGGTGGCTGGATAGTGAAGAATCTGCCTGCCAATGCAGGAGACATAACTTCGACTCTTGGGTCTGGAAGATGTCCTAGAAAAGGTAATGACTACCCACTCCAGTATTCTTGCCTTGGTAATCTGAAGGACAGAGGATCCTGGTGGGCTACAGTCCATGGAATTGCAAAGGGTTGGACATGACTTAGCCACTAAATTACAACAACCACAGTAAACTAATGACTACCTAGTTTGCATTTTATTTTGAATATGACTACACAGGCAATTAGTTTTCAACTCTTTGGGCAATTGGAAGCACTTTTTTTGTTAAGATGCAAGATGATTTGAGAAGGATACAGACATTAAGTTTGGTAAAAGAAAAAAAATAATTGATAATACTTTTGATGACTTCATAGGTAGAATAATAGAATGAAATGTCAATTGGGCAGACATTTGTCATGCTTCATTTTTGCATGAAAGATGTTCTGAGAGCTCATCCTGCAGTTTTAAGCCTCTGGTGGAGTCTATCATAGTTGCTCATGCTGCCATACTGGAGCTCTTTTGAAAACACATTCAGAATATAATCCATGTCTTATCAACTTTGTGCCAAGTAACCTGTATACACAATACAACACAAATACTCCATAACAGAGACAAACATATGCATAACTTATGCACTATTCACTCAATTAAAAACAATGTTTTATCATTAATACATTACTACATTCTGATGTCCTTGTTTGCTATGCTTTAGTCTCCTGGTTTATAAAACTCCTACATTGAAATGCATTTCCTAAAATTCTGTCTCTTAAGTTATCCAAGCCAGTTCAACACAATACCTATTTTATGAAGGACTTGGACATTTTTTTTTACTCTCAAACCCATTGTGATACTATTTTTCAACTTGCACAGTTATCATTTTCTTAACTACCCTACTCTGAACACCGGATTTTCAGCCTTTGAAGGATGAATACCACGTCTTTCTTTAACTGCTATTTGTATCTTTGTAAGAGAAATTCATGTGCTAATTGAAAGCCTGGCTATTCTAGGTGTAAAAAAGGAAGATGGAATTCAATTAAGATTACACAAGGCATGCCACATATCTATGTTGTATTTTAATCTATTTAATATATTTATCTTGTTTGAATTTTTTAGATGAAAACTTAGAAAATGGTTAGATTGATAATTTTTTTTCCTGGTAAGTAAGAGAGAATTAAGTTTAGTCTCTTTGAGCCAAAATGCATGTTCTTTCTATTTTAAATAATTCTTTTAACTTTTTTTTTTATTGTGATATACCCTATTAACAAGCAGTGGTCTGATAGTTTCAGGTGAATGGTGAAGAGACTCTGCCATACATATACATATATTCATTCTCCCACAAACTATCATCCCATTCAGGCTGCCACATAACATTGAGCAGAGTTCCATGTGCTATACAGCAGATCCTTGTTGGCTATCCATTTAAATATAGCAGAGTTTACACATTCATCCCAAACTCCCAAACTAACCCTTTCCCCCAAACTTCTTTCCTCTCCTGGCAACCATTAATTTTATAGCATTAACCCTTCATTAATTTAAACTTATCTTTAAAAACCAACCTTTGTAGCTACACTTTGTTTACATATCAAGAACAAACTCTAATTATTATAATGCTCAATAAGAAATCAATTTAGAGCCCCATAACCTTGGAGATTGTGTCCTTGACATCCTTATTTCTCAGACTGTAGATCGGGGATTCAACATGGGGATGACCACCGTGTAAAATGCAGATGCCACTGTGACCGTGTGCCTGGAGGTTGTGGAGCTGGGCACACAGTAGAGGAAGAGGATGATGGTGCTCAGGTGGGAGGCACAGGTGGAGAAGGCTTTGTGGCGACCACAGGCTGAATGCATCTTGAGGATGGTGACAACAATAAACACATAAGACAGGAGAATGATGAAGAGTGTGCTGACCACATTAAAAGTGGCGAAAATGAAAAGCAGCAACTGGTTGAGATAAGTATCAGAGCAAGAGAGGGAAAGCAGGGAGGATAACCCACAGAATAAGTGGTTGATTGTGTTGAAACCTTGAAATGATAATTTGGTAACAGAACATGTGAATGTCAAGGAGCAAGCTACACCCCTCCCCAAGCATAAGATCCAGCTACTAACATCACACAGAGTCTTGGGGACATGGCCACCATGTAGAGCAGAGGGTTGCAGATGGCCATGAAGCAGTCATAGGCCATCACAACTAATAAAAAGGACTCAGTCACCACAAAGGTACAAAAGAAAAAGTATTGCATTATACAACCTACAAATGAAATGGTTTTGTCTTTTACAATGAGATTCACTGTGGTCTTGGGAGCAATTATGGAGGAATAACAGAAATCCACAAAGAAGGCACATGGGAGTGTGCAGTTTGGGGTTAATTTTGATGATTACAATCATCCTAAGATTCCCTACCACAGTGACACTGTAGATGGTGAAGAATGTCACTTGAAACTCTGGGTAATCGGAGAAGCCCAGGAGAGTGAACACTGCCCCACTTTTATTTCTCTCTGATAGAATCATGGCTTCTGTTTGTCAGAATCTGAATCAGCCCTGGAAACAAACATATTAGAGAAAATGAGGATGTAAGACCCTCAGTTAATTACTCCTTTCCAAACCTGGAAGATGAAGCAAAGTGTCTCTTTTAGAACCTCTCTCTGTGTTTCTTATGCACAATTGCTAAATGTCTAAAATTTTCAAAAGATAACCATTTAAATTTTTCTTTAAATAGCACGGCATCATTATTGAACTTTTTAGCTCTGAACTATAATTTCAGTATTTAGAGATAATATGAAGTCAAAATTCTTGGAAGTTATTTTCAGTGAAATCCTTCTATAGCACTTTTAGGTCCTCTTGAACATTATAAATTGATAAAAGATTAACCTAGCCTAGTACCATACCTGATTATTTATTTAATAATAACACTAATGTTATTTATTTCAGTTATTTATTTCAGTCCTAAAACTAGTAGCAAAAGTGAGAAAATTCTAAATAAATTACATTTTGCATCACATGTTCACAACATGACACTATGAATGAACCCTCTGACAGTTTGTACCTGTGCCTTTATTGTTAATTCCACATGATACTTTAACATTTACTTTTGTTTCTGACTCAGTAAGTCTATTGTAAAAATAAACCTTAGTTAATTTTTTCAGAGTGTTCTTCTCAACACAGTGAGCCCTAATTATCAATCCCACCTCATTGCTTGTGGAATAATAACATTGAACAAATAATAAGGATAATACAGTCTAGGTCTTTATCAAAGACATGACAAAACAGAAGCCAGAGATCCTTGACTTTCCCTGTAACATGCAAATAAGGATCAATCTACACATCTGTGGCTGGAATCTTGATCCAGACTCCCACAAATTTTCCATTTGTCTACAACAGAATCTATGTTAAACGTCTTAGTACTAAGATACTTCACTTATTCATAATCATGTCCCAACTTGTCACATACTAGTGATCTTAAATTTATGGGAAATTGCCCAATGAAAGTGTACATATCAGAGAGCTATATGAGAAGGCAGCATCAGATGAGATGAGAAAGGAACTTAGGAAAATTTTAACTAACACTACTAAAGATTCTAACATAGAAATGTCCATAAATAAAGACATTTATTCCATCCCTGTGTTACCTGTAAAAGAGAAAGGTCAAACATTTAAGGTAGTACTGCAGTGTGATAATATTTCATGAGAAAATGTTAGTAGAAAATAATTGTATTTCTCTAATTGGTGACCAATGACTTCTCAGGGGGACAGTGGCAAAGAACCCACCTGCCAATGTAGGAGATGCAAGAGATACAGGTTCAGTCCCTGGGTTGGAAGATCCTCTGGTGGAGGAAATGGCAACCGACTCCAGTATTCTTGACTGGAAAATTACATGGGCAGAGTCAGGCTGGCTATATAGTACATGGAGTCGCAAAGAATAGGACACAACTGAGAGACTCAGCACACATGCTTGCACAATTGGTGACCTACGCCTCTTAGACCCTGCCATACCAGGAATTTTCTCTATCATTTCTGATAAGGTTGTCTCTAGTCCCATAATTCAAGAAATAGATTTTACATGGCTCAGCAGTGATGTCAGATCATAGGTAAAACTGAGGCATTCAAGATAAATATATCTTTCTATACTCATAAGTTTGAGTATGTATTTTAAAAAGACAACCTCAAAAGACAATCTATCACAAAGCTAGACATTCTAACTATAGCTGACTTGTCTAGGCCACTTGAAGATTAATATTAAACTAATGTTTTATTTCACGCAATGGATTTTGTGATGCAAATGTTATTTTTAAATTGCTGGTGATAATGCACCTTCCACAGATTCTCAGAGCTCTTCTAACCCTCCATTCCAGGCCCTTGTTTGTGTTCAGTCACTCCATTGCTTCAGACTCTTTTGTGAATCCATGGACTGTATGTAGCTCGCCATACTCCTTTGCCCATGGAATTTTTTCCGGGTAAGAATATTGAAGTGGGTTACCATTTCCTACTCCAGGGGACGTTCCTAACCCAGGGATCAAACCCGAGTCTCTTGCATCTCTTGCACTGGCAGCAGATTCTTTACCACGGCCCCACCAGGGAAGCCCTGTTGTTTCAGAGGCTTAGCTGAGCCAGTTCTCAGCCAAAGCTCTGGCGGCTGAGTCATTTCCTCTTCCTTTACAGTTCAGATTGGTGACTTTCACAATGATTCAGTATTACTCAAGGACTCTCTATGTCTAAATGATAAATTTTCCCTCACACTTTTTTTTCTAATACCCTACTCTGAAAATAATATTAATTTTTGTTTAGATTCTTATTTTTTTAATTTACTTTTGGATGGAAGGGATATATACAGATATATCCCCTCCCTCTTGAGACTCCCCCCTCCCTCCCATGCCTCCTCCTAGGTCATCACA